>NW_005871915.1:0-42729 GCF_000147115.1 Myotis lucifugus
AATGTTCATATCTGCATAATGGGCATAAACTCTGTCTTCAAATATGCAGCAGAGGAGGGAAAATTTGCTAGACTCCCTTCAGTAGTGCAAAATACATGAAAGTCTGCCCTGGAAACATGGAGAACAAACTGGAAAAAAAATAAAAGGGTAAAACTGAAGTTCCTCAATCATAGGTGGAGTGGATCCGAAGAAATCTGTTTTATTAATTTTTTACCCCTGTACAAAAATGGCCTGAAAAATACTCCTTTCCCAGGCAGCTGCTGAACATGGCAGAGGAGCAGGTCCTAGTGCTCATGGCTGAGGTCATGTCCTGAGCCAGGGCCACCTAGAGGCCATCATGGCCAAGTCGGTACTGCTGGGTTGGAAGGTGCTGATTGTGCCCTGTGAGGGCATCAACCTTCCTGGCAATTTCCACAGAAACTAGTTGAAGTACCTGGTCTTTCTCCACAAGTGGATGAACATCAACCCATCCTTTGGCCCTTACCACTTTTCAGTCCCCAGCCACATCTTTTGGCAGACCATGCAAGGCACGCCATCCCACAAGACCAAGCAAGGCCACGCCACCTTAGACCGCTCAAGGTGTTTGATGGGATCCCGCTGCCCTATGACAAGAAAGAGCGAATGGTGGCTCCTGCTGCCCTCAAGGTTGTGTGTCTGAAGCCTACATGGAAGTTTGCCTACATAGGGCGCCTGGCTCATGAGGTTGGCTGCAAATACCAGGGAGCCACAGCCGCTCTGGTGGAGAAAAGAAAAGAGAAGGCCAAAATCCATGGAAACAGGCCAAAAAGAACTGGAGAAGAAAATTGACAGATGCACAGAAGTCTTCAAGACTCATGGACTCCTAATCTGAGCCCAATAAAGTTGACTCAAAATAAGTAAATATAAATAAAGTGCCCCCCAAAACAAAAATCTCATTACTATATTAAAATTCAGCCTAAGGTTTCGCAAATATGATGTGTGATACAGACATCAGAATTGATGTAAGTTCGTGAACAAAAACAACAGCCATGTCATAATACGTAGGATGTCTTAAGAACTTTCTCTGTACTAAGGACCATGTTATGTATTTTACATGCACATTTATACACATATCTCATTTTATTATGTTATGTGCATACATCCCTCACTTAACAACTCACAAAGATATTATATTACAATCCCCACTTAGATGATATCTTAGCCTGGCTTCCACCAGAAAGCAGAACCTGAGACAAGAGCTATATGCAGGCAGCTTGAGGAGTGATGCCAGACAGCAGACATGTTGGATGGAGGAAAGAAGGAAACTCAACACAAGGAGATGCTATCCAATCATCTTCAATTTTAGTGCTCATCCCTGGCTCCCTTTCTGAAGAGACCATCCTTTCCTGTCCCACTGGTGAGAAATGCTCCATGGGGCACCAACTCTCTCCTACATCCAGATTATATATGTGTGAGTGTTGAGCAGGCTCTTACATGAATGCTGGGACAGAGAGCAAGACACGCTTTACTGAGATGCTGTGGACAGTAAAGCTGATAGAAGCTTGAACAGAACTATTTACAATAGCTATAGCTGGAAAAGAGAAGAACCCTAGAGGATTTGAGGCAATGGGTGCATAAGAAGAGTCCCATAAAAGGTGAATAGTTAAGACTTATAGAGGTTGTCTTGCCCAAGGTGACACAATTGAAAACACAAATCTGGTATTCTATTCTAGATCCCCTTCTATTTCTATTCTCAATATGGTAAAATAAAGAAGAAACAGAAGGATAATTATTCAGATACAACATTCATGAATAAAAACCCATCCATGATGTATCTCCTGTTTGCTCTTCAGTCTCACCTGCCACCATTGTGCTCCCCACCCTTTATGCTTCAGTCATAGCACAATACCCAGATGTGCTCAAGAAGTTAAGTGGCTTTACCAAATTCACAAACTGCCAACCCCAGTCTGGGCCCAAGTTCTTATCAATACTGCACAATTCTTCTTCTTCTTCTTTTTTGTAAAGAACTTTAAATGTTTTGTTCAATTACAGTTCACTTTCAGTATTATTTTGTACTACTTTTAGGAGTAGCCATAGTGGGTATACAATCATATACTTTACAAAGTGTTTTCAATATTTCCAGTACCCACATGGCACCATACGGTTATTATAATATTATTGACCATATTCCCTATGCTGTACTTTACAGACCTGTGACTACTGTGTAACTACCAATTTATACTTCTCACTCCCTTCACCTTTTTCACCCAGTCCCCCAACCCTTTCCCCTCTGGAAACCATCAGTCCATTCTCTGTGTCAGTGGGTCTGTTTCAATTTTGTTTGCTCATTTATTTTGTTCTTTAGATCCCACATATAAGTGAATTCATATGGTATCTGTCTTTCTCTGACTGCCTTATTTCACTGTGCATAATACCCTCTAAGTCCATTCATGTTGTAACAAATGATAAGAATTCATTCATTTTTATGGCTGAGTAATATTCCATTGTATAAATGTCCCATCACTCTTTTATCCACTCATCTGCTGATGGGCACTTATGTTGTTCCCATATCTTGGCTATTGTAAATAATGCTGCAATGAACATAGGGTGCATATTTTTTTCAATTTCATATTTTGGGTTTCTTTGGATATATACTCAGAAGTGGAATCACTAGGTCAAAAGGCAGTCCCATTTTTAATGTTTTGAGGACCCTCCATACTGGTTTCCATAGTGGCTGCACCAGTCAGTATTCCCACCAACAGTGCACGCTGTATTTTTGCTGATTCCATTAAAGCAAGCTAAGATTGCACCAGTCAACCCACAGGTCTACATACTTCATGACTAGCAGGAATCTGAAAATAAGCACTGCTCCAAGTTCCCAGTTATTAGTAGTAAAGGTACTGGCCGAGATTCCTGGAGCCCTGAGCTCTAGTCCTGCTGCCTCTACCTCACTGTGAAACTTTGGGCCTTTCCATACTCCCTTGCTCTGGGTTTCAGTTTCCTAGTATAATAAATTATTGAGTTGAAACAAATCCTTGCCAAGGTTCTTTCCACCACTAATGATCTATGCATCTGAGTGCATGATAAAAATATATTTAAATTTTTCTATTTTTTCTTATTGTTTTTCTTTAGAAAGAGGAAAAAATTTTCTGTGTTGAACAGGGAGGCAGGATCAGATCAAACTTCTGGTGTTCCCTTCCCTCTGGACTCTGAAAGTCAAGACTGCTAGGATAAGGCCTATAGAGTCAAGTGACCAGATCATTTCAAACCTGAAGTTCATCTCATAAACTTCTTTCCTAATCTGGACATCTGTCCAATGAAACCACATCCTCCAAATATCCCCATAGTGTGTGTTCCACAGGCGAATGAATTGCCAGGGCAGAGAAAGACTAAAGAGGTCATTGTGTCTACGCTTTCTCCTCATTTTACAAGTGAGGTATTTAAAGCCCAGCAAGGGCATATGACTCTCCCAAGGTCTCACCATGAGCCACTCACTGAGAATAGAGCCCCAGTGTTTGGACTAAAGCTGGTGCAATCTTTCTACAGCGTCACACCATCAACTTGAGGGGCAAGATTGTTGAAAAGAGCCCAGCCGGCATGACTCAGTGGTTGAGCATCAACCTATGAACCAGGAGGTCATGGTTCAATTCCCAATCAGGTCACATGCCCAGGTGTGGACTCAATCCCCAGTGTGGGGCATGCAGGAGGCAGCTGATCAAGGATTCTCTCTCATCATTTATGTTTCTATCTCTCTCTCTCCTTCTCCCTTCCTCTCTGAAATCAGTAAAGATATATTTATAAAAAAAAGATTGTTGAAAAGAAAGAAAAGTACTGGACTGGGAGTCCAGGATTGGGTTTGAGTCCTGGTTAGTCTGCTTTCCAATTACCTGACCTTCATTAAGTGTTGAAAGTGAAGGTCACATAAGAAAGTTATGTGTAAGTGCCTGCATGCCTAGTAACCAAAACCAACACATAGTGGATGTTTAATAATAAATGCCTTTCAAATAGGACTGCCTCAAGTTTGTATAGTAAGATCTGGTTGAGGTAAGTGATATGGACATATTATATAAAATGTAGAGTTGTATAGAAATGGAAAGAATTGTATTTTTCTATAGTAAAGCAAATACTTTTTTTAGATAGGATTGCAATGGATGAGGGAAGTTATTGCTTTCCATTTCATGGACAAGTTACAGCAACATTTATGCTCTTAAACTACCAATGCATGCAATTCTGCATCCAAACAGAGTTGTGGACATAAGTATTCATCTTGACTTGAAAATAAAACCATTCTATCTGTACCAACAGAAAAGACACAGTGCATAGCAGATATAATGAAATAAATAGCTTAAGTGTCAGCTATCACTTGCTGAATATAGCCAACTGAGCCAGCCTATCTCTGGAAATAATTCAAGATGCCCTTGAAATAAGAAAATATTACTTAAAATACTCCTAAATATTTTATGGATACCAGAATAAAATACATTGATGCTACAGCAAAGTCTTATTCCCTTAATGCTTATGAAAACAAAATCTGTGAAAATGCCTGTTAACTTCTCATGGGGTATGGCCGTGGGAGAGAGAATTACCACTGCAGATGCCAGAATTTCAAGCACTCTGATAGAATTTTGACTTATACTTTCTCATTTAACTCTCTTTTGCCCTATTATTATTTCCATTTTAGAGAGACTGTCAAAATTCCCTGGACTCAAATCCAGGTCTATCTTTCTACTGCACACAATCAACCCACAAGAAAACACACAACCTCACATGTACCCCAGGCTGTTCCTTTCTAATGGGTCAGGTCTAAAAGACAAAGCTAAGATCTAAACCCTCAAAACTTTCTTTGGGATTTTGAAAGTCCATTTGAACAACTAAATTTTTGTTTTTGTGCTCTAAATAAAAAGTTAATAATACCTTGCTATGTAAAGAACTTTACAAAGTATTTTTTTTAAATAAGATTCAAATCCAACTTTTCTGATTCCAAGACCAGCCCTCTTCCCACCAGAACCTGCCTTGAGGGAATCTAAACCAGAGTTCAGGTACTTGAAGGATGACAACAGAGTCCTCCAAACAGTGAAACCTGCTTATTTACTGAGTAAATTTCCAGGGAAGAAAACAATTCCAACAGTATCATTTCCAGAATGGGGCCATGATAGAAGCTGGTGCCTTGATGGGAAAATTAATAAGCGAGGGATAATCACCTATTGTTTTCTAATTTCCTGAATATACAATGTATATTAGCCACTTGATGAAACCAACCCAAGCCATAAACAGGAGCAAAAAAAAATGGAACCATATTTAATGAGTTATGAAAAAAATTTTAATCCAGTAGAAACACTCTTGGGAATTAATATTAGGCTAGGATGGGGGGAGATCCCTGAATAAAAATCTATATGTGCAAAGACATTTATTGCAATGTCATTTAAACTGTAAAACATTGAAAATAACCTACAAATCCAAAAATAGGGGAATTGTTTAGTGAACTGTGGTACATCGACTAGATGGTATTTTATATTACTGTTAAATATAATATTTCTAAACACTAGATGGTTAAAGCTAAAAATGTAGCATAAATTAAATTTAAAAAGAAAAATATTGCTATGCCATGCAAAAATAGTATACATATAAGCAAAGAGCAGAAGAGAACATTAAAATGACAACTATTGATTTGCAAGGGTGACAGGATTATAGATGTCTTTGGTCTTCATTTTTTAATTTCCAGTACATTTATTATAATATAACTTATTTCAAGTAGAGCTTAACATTATTCAAAACTGACTTTATTTCAGCCAAGTAACAGAAAAAGACAAGACATTTACAATCTCTTTGGGGAATCAGTGATTTTTTTTTTTTAGCCACTGTGTGAAAGTTCTTGTAATTGATCTTTGCCATTTAATTCAATGTCACCCAAATTTACAGATCTTTGTTTCAAGGTAATGTAGATAAATGAGGCTCATGTTGGACTATTGACATTATCTTGGCACCTGTGCACATCAGCACTTTGGGTGTTTGATTAACACGTAATCCAGGCTTGGAAAGGCTAAGAACTTGGTGTAAGATGTTATCTCTCATTTTTTCTAATTTGCATAGCAGCATAAGAGATCACTGAATTTAGAATTGAGAGACTTACAATCTATTGAGCCCTGGTTCTATAACACACTAGTTATATAAATCAATGTGCCCCTGGGTGCCTCGTAGCTCATCTTTGACCCATGAGGGTGAAAATCCCAGCCCCACTCACTGCCAGGGCTATGATGAGACATAGATTCGCTGAAGAGCACCCATGTGCTCCACAGAGCTCTGGGCAGGGACACCCAAGACAGGAAGAGCTTTTCAGGTATTTCATAAATAATAAAAACTGCCATTGACTCAACACTGTCCACATGCCAGGCACTGTGATCAGGACTTTACATGCATCATTCAATTACTTTTAATGTATGTATTGTGCATCCACTATGTAATAGACGCTGGTACATGCAAGGTACATGGAAGAAAGCAATTCCCTACCCTCACGGAGCTGATATTCCTGTGGGGAAGACAGACAGTGAACGGCAAACATAATTTAAACCAGTGATGGCGAACCCAAGACACGCGTGTCAGAGGTGACACGTGAACTCATTTTTTGGTTGATTTTTCTTTGTTAAATGGCATTTAAATATAAAAAATAAATATAAAAAATATAAATCTTTGTTTTACTATGGTTGCAAATATCAAAAAATTTCTATATGTGACACGGCACCAGAGTTAAGTTAGGGTTTTTCAAAATGCTGACACGCCGAGCTCAAAAGGTTCGCCATCACTGATTTAAACAGTAAATTACATGGTGCGTTAGAAGATGATTTGGAAAAGATAAAGGTAAAATTGAGCAAAGGAGGTCCTGAGTACAGGGACAGGGGGCAGAGGAGATTTAAATGGGGTGGTCTGGGACATTTGAACAAAGAC
This sequence comes from Myotis lucifugus, assembly GCF_000147115.1. NCBI lineage: Eukaryota > Metazoa > Chordata > Mammalia > Chiroptera > Vespertilionidae > Myotis > Myotis lucifugus. The sequence goes on from NW_005871915.1 coordinate 6,901, forward strand.
TTGAAGCAGGAGCAGCTGGGCATGCAAATAGCAGAGAGAAGAGCACCTCAGGCAGAGAGCACCGGAGGGCAAAGAAACCAAGGGTGGAGGTTCTTGAGATGTTTGTCAAAAATGAAGGGGCTTCTGTGTGTGGAGCAGAGTGCGGAGGAGAGAAAGCAATAAAAACTGGGGTCAGAGAGGTAACAGGGAGTCTGGTCATACAGGACCTTTTAAAAGACCATTATAAGGACTTTGGTTTTTATTCTGAGAAAAATCAGTTTGATCAGAGGAGCAACATGAACAATTTGAGCTTTAATTTATGAGGATAGACTATGGTGGGCAAGAGCATGACCAGAGGAACCGGTTAGGAAGCTATGACAGAAACAGTGAACTATCACTACAAACTCATGAACACTACAGAGGGCATAACCCAGGAGAACAGTAGAGAAGCTGGTGAGGAGTGTCTGGATTCTGTATTTATTTTGAAAGTGAAGCAAACAATCTGCCGATGTATTGAATGTAGGGTATAAGAGCAAGAGAGGAGTCAAGGATAATTGCATGACTTCTGGCCTGAGAAGTTGGAAGGATCAACCTGCCCCCTCCTGATGCAGGAAAGACTGACAATGATATTGTTGGGCTTGACAGTCTTCACCATAAACCTACGATATAGCCAATATCTTCATTTTACAGATAAGAAAACTGTTGCTTTTATGGTTAAGTGACTTACCCAAAGTCACACAACTTTCCAGCTGTAGAGCCAAGATGTAAGCCCTGGTCCCTCTGGCTCCAAAGTCTAAGCACTTAAACACTGGATGTTGCTGCTTTGTAAAGTGAAAGCCAGGAGCATCCAAGTTTCCCCATCAGTGGCCACATGACAAGAATCCCATAAATGTGTAAACATATGAAGCCCTAACCGGTTTGGCTCCGTGGGTAGAGCGTTGGCCTGTGGACTGAGGGGTCCCGGGTTCGATTCCAGCCGGGGGCATGTACCTTGGTTGCAGGCACATCCCCAGTAGGAGGTGTGCAGGAGGCAGCTGATCGATGTTCCTCTCTCATTGATGTTTCTAACTCTCTATCCCTCTCCCTTCTGCTCTGTGAAAAATCAATAAAATATATTTTTAAAAAATTAAAAAAATAAACATATGAATATTTTATTGATGATAGTGGTAAATGTAGAGGGGTTTCTAATAATTGGTGTGATGTGAATCAAGTGTCCAAAGACACTTGACTGACTCCTGTCCTTTTTTTTTTTTTAATTTCAGAAAGGAAGGGAGAGGTAAAGAGAGATAGAAACATGAGATGAGAGAGAATCATTGATTGGCTGCCTCCTGCACTCCCCCTACTGGGGATTGAGCTCACAACCCTAGGCACATGCCCTTGACCGAAATCAAACCTGGGACCCTTCAGTCTGCAGGCCAACACTCTAACCACTGAGCCAAACCAGCTAGGGCCTGATTATCCTTTAGTCAGGAAGCCTTCATGGTGCCCATGATGTAGCACTCAGAATTATATGTGAATCCTGTTCAGCCTCAATTATAACAACTGATGGGTCTCAACATGCTGGTCCAACACCTGGAGTAGTTGTTACAAGGCTGATTCCCATTAGTACCATCTAAGATGCTTTTTTAATACAGATTCCAAGCCCCAGCTCCTCCCCTACAGAAATAGAATCTCCTGGGATGGATTCAGGAATCTTTATTTCACAGTGGATTCTTCTGCAGTCATACAGGCATCAGTTGGTTAAATGGTACCTAAGAACTTCTGAGTGAAGCAAGGGAAGTGGAGAACAGGTGGTTGGGCCCTATTGGCTACTAGGTTAGATGTGCTAGATAAGGGTAAAAAGGGTCATCACTCAAAATATGGCCCCCGAGGAGTAGCAGAGGTGTCACCTGGGAGATGGTTAGAAATGCTGACTCTCAAGCCCCACTCTAGACCTACTGAATCTGAACTCGTGTCTTACCAAGGTTCCCGGCTGTTTAATAGACACAGTGAAGCTTGAACATTGCTGTAACACACTTAACAACAAACTTTGAGTGGTCCCTACCCTGGGGCAGGTGGGTTCACTGGCTATTTATTAGACAGTCGACATTTATGTCCAGCTCAGTTGATACTAGACTGGATGCTTTATGTACTTTATCTTACTCCTCATGACAACCCTACAAAGTGGGAGTCATTATCCCCACTTCACAGGTGAGGAAAACCAAGGCTAACTGAATTGTAGTAACTCACCAAAGACCATTCAGTTTCAAAGAGGCAGAGCTGGGATTTAAACCCAAGGCTGTCTATGTCTACAGCACATGTGCCACTGTACCACGTTGCTTACAATGAAGAGCAAATCAAAGACTCAGCCAAATTTAGAAAAACTCATATGGGCAATCAGGTGAAAAATGGAGTTTGCTGTCCAAGAATGTCTGTAGTGGGATTCAGAACATGTCATTGAATCAGGCTTGTTCACCCAAGCCTTAATCACGTTAGATAACTATGCCATTACATTTTCATAAGACAGCAGGCCCGGCCACTCTCTATTGCACACATAGTGTGGCATCTGGCGTCTGGCTGGCTCTTGGGATGGTGTAGGCTGTGTTCTACATTAAGTGGGAGGTACCCTGTGCTATTTGTAATGAGTAAACTATTCCCTTGGAGTAAACTGTTCACTCATGTATGGTAAACAGAACCAGAACAGCTGCTTCGGGGTGAGCCAAGCAGTGCCATGTACGTAACATCAGGTTCCCTAGAATTGTGCAGGTAGCAGTAACAATCACCGAAAACGCTGGTACAGGTCTTTGGAGTCTGAAAAGACCACTGACATTTATTGTTTCATTTCACTCTTAGAGAAGTCCCAAAAGTTAGATATTTTATGGATAAGAAAATAGATTCAGAAAAATTGATGGCTTCTCTAAGACCACACAGCTAGCAAATGGCCAAGCATGTACTCAAACCTTTGTCTTCTGATTTTAAGTCTTTTGTTGTTAACCCAAGACAATAAGTTTAAACTAGTTTGAGTTGAGCCCCAGAGCTACAGTGAGTAGAGAGATTTTGCAAAATGGATATACTGGAAGTTGTCACCCACTGGGAGAAATTTATTACTGCTAAGCCAGAATCTAAACATGAGTTTTTGAGGAAAGACAAAGCTTTTGTTTTCAATGGCCAGGGAACGTCCATTGGCTCCTCATTTCCTGAGGTCTTCGCAATGAACTCGTACAACTGAACAGAGTGAGGGTTCCACTGATAGCAATGTTGGTTCACAAACCCCCTCACTAAACTCAGGAGGCTTCTTGGAGTTATTTCCTTTGTTACATGTAAAACTAAGTGCCCCCCTTCTCCACCCTCCACACACTCCTTTCTGGCCTGCCCTATAAATGTGTAAATCAGTTAACAACGTCCTTCTACTGGCTCAGTAGGTCAAGCACACTTCACTGTACAATTCTGGGGAGCCAGGGGGGTCCTGGGCACTCTGCTACTCCTCTGCTTATAGGTCATTCTCAGATCTTTTCATAGTTAACACTATGTGTCACTAGTGGTGTGGGTTACTGTACACCGTGCACCAAGTGGAATCCAATGTGGTGAGGTCATTCATTCTAGTGTTAGGAGATTTGGGAAGAGGAGAAAGAATTTAACCAGACTACTGCAACTGGAAAACCACAGGGGGCAGCAGCAGGCCAATGGGGATGGTCACTGACTGGGAAGTTATGAAAATTATACCTTCAAACATGGAAACTGTAGAGCAGCAGATCTGTAGTTAAAGGGCATCTAAAAAAGATAAGAATGCTCAAAACACGAGCCTTTTTCACTAATTTGGGAGTCTTTTTGAGCTGTAAGGAGCAGCAGCAATGATAGATTATCCTGGGAACAGAGAGGCAGGGCAGCCCGCCCCCTACAGGACTGTGATACAGCTAACAGGGCACTGGGCTCCTTTGGAAACAGGGAAGGTGCATCCAGAGAGAAATCAGAATAGGCTCCTTTTATGGTTCTATCAGAGGCATAGCAAGATGTGAAATAGTTACCATGTGGCATATCTAACAGGAGCCTGAGGAAAACATCAGCAGAAACAAATGTGTTCGTGCACAAAACTGGAATTAGACTGTCTCCAGGGTGGCTATCATAAGTCTCCCAGCCAGAGAAATCTTTAAAGGTTTGAATGGTTCATCTGCATGAAGAAGTGTGCCATTGGCCTTGTTAAATGAAGCTGAATAGCCTGCTATGGGGACTCTCATATGACTCCCAGTGCAGAACAAGTTCTCTGGGCTGACTAAGAATAATGGGGAAAGCACTGCTGCCTTGAACTGGGTACTTGTGTATGCATACCCCACTGAGGACACTCCCCAGAAGCAGGGGCAATAATTAAAGGACACAATGCTGTACCCTCTGGGATGGCTTGCCCTCCTCGCCTGGGGATAACAAGACCCAGGGGCATGGGGAGAAACCCAGGCAACATGGCTTTGACTGAGGGAATGCTGGGTGATTTGATATGGGTAGAACCCTGAACTGGACAAATGGACCATGGCCTTGAACTTGCTCCTGCAGTCTGGAGTAAAGGGGTAAAGTGTCTGTTCCACCCTCAAAGGGCAACCTACCTCTATTAGTGATGCAGAGGGTGAAAAACGTTCCCCAAAGAGCTCCTCCTGAGTATCCCAGACCCTGGATTGGAATGCACACTCATCACTAGGTGGAATGTATAAGTCCTTATCAAACCCAGCTGTGGGATGCTTTATGGACATCCCTCTCTTACGCATTACCATAGAATCCACTGGAGTCAATAGAAAAAATTTCATAGGCCCCCATGGCCAGGGGATAGAATAAGAAAAGACAGATCTTGATGACTTGGAGGTTGACTTCCTTCCCCCTGTTGGTAACTTAACAAAGCACTGGGTTTCAGTAAGTGTGGGTTAGCTCAAAAAACCAACATGCTATGGCCAGTTTCTGAACTTTTCTGAAGGCTTCATTTCCTAGCAAAGCTACATGCTCAACTGTTCCAGATTGCAGGAGACCAATGGGGTGTCCCAGGATTCAGGACTTCGAGTGCAAAAACATGAAGGCAGTCCTAGGCAAACCAGGATGGTTGGTCACTCTATCAACCAGGGACCTTCTCTTCTAACAGTAATACAGTTGGCTCCTAGTTCTATAGTCTCTAAACATAAAGGAGATTTTGGAGGTAGAGACAGGACCCCTCTCTCCTGAATTCTAACCATGGAACCCAACTGAGCACGTCTCCCTGTGGGGTAAGGAGGTTATTGGGTATGTGCTCATCCACACCTCTTCTTGTAAATTTGTCCTTAATAAAATCTTTTTTATATCTGCCCACTATGACACTAGTATGTGCACATCCCTTTGCTCCTGCCAAAGGAGTGAGCTTCTGAGATTCTGCCTCTAACTAGTGCACAGGCAGCAAGCAAGGGACAGAGTCAACAGGCTAGAGGAGTCAAGAAAGAGGCAGGAAGTCTATACCAACTCAGAGAAAAGACACTATAAAAGTGCTATGAGGGCATGAATCTGAACGACTGAGCAAGACTACACAGCAGCGGCAGCTCACAGAACCACCCGTGGTTTGTTTTTTTCCCCTAATTGACTCTGAATATCTAAATGGCTTGGCCAGAGCGCTGCAAGTCATCATGACTCTCAGCCCCCTACTGTCTCACTTTGGCCACTGCACTCATTCACGGCTCCTTGCAGACATAGAAGTGCATGGTGGGACACCCTAACCCAGTGGTCGGCAAACTCATTAGTCAACAGAGCCAAATATCAACAGTACAACGATTGAAATTTCTTTTGAGAGCCAAATTTTTCAACTTAAACTATATAGGTAGGTACATTGTTATTAACCTACCTATATAGTTTAAGTACTGTTGATATTTTGCGCTTCCCCCGCACTGCGTATCCCGTGGCCCACCTGCGCCACGTCTCCCGTCGCCCGACCCACCAACACCCCCCACTTCTTCTAATGCCACTTCTTCAAAATAGACTCGCCCAGTTCGAAACCTACTTCTGCGCATGGGCCACGAAGTTTCAATCACACTGTACGTGTGCACCGCACATGGTATTTTGTGGAAGAGCCACACTCAAGGGGCCAAAGAGCCGCATGTGGCTCACGAGCCGCGGTTTGCCGACCACTGCCCTAACCTGTAGTCCTGGGCACTTTCCAAGAACAAAAGAAATCTTTAACTTGGGGTACAGTTATCAGTGGAAGTTTAACACAAAATAGTTGCAAGAGCCCAGAAGGTGGAAAGGCTTAAGAAAGGTGGTAGACTCTGCCTGGCCGGGGTGGCTCAGGGTTGAGCATCGACCTATGAACCAAGTCACAGTTCAGTTCCTGGTTGGGGCACATGCATGGGTTGTGGGCTCGATCACCATTGTGGGGCGTGCAGGAGGCATCCAATCAATGATTCTCGCTCATCATTGATGTCTCTCTCTCTCTCTCTCCCTCTCTCTCTCTCTCCCTCTCCCTCTCCCTCTCCCTCTCCCTCTTGCTCTCTCCCTCTCTGAAATCAATAAGAACATTTTTTTTAAAAGCTGCTAGAGAGTAGTTGTTTTCCAGATGTTATCTCTTCATGCCAGGATGACCAAAACCTGCTACAAACCTGTCTCCATGCTCACAGATGTTCTCCCCACAACCTGCCCTGCACATGGCCATCAGTGCCATCCCACACATCACTGCCAGCAGGTGGCAGTGCAAGCACACAATAGTGATTTATAACTTAATTAAATCCATTGATTTAAAACTTTAAAGACTCATCACTACTACTATTATTTCAGTCTTCCTTTACCTGTAGAAACCTCTGCTGAAATGAATTTTGGGAGGAAACTAAACCACAAAGGAGATAAGGTAGAGCTGCACTGGTTGAAGTGCCAAGGGGACCTGGAATCTTCTTCGTTGCTCCTCCTCTTCTAACAATGGCCTTGAGGGAGTGGGAGAAAACTTGGTGGAAAATGCTTGGAAACCCGCTTACAGGATGAAAGCAGAATTCTAAGACCCTTCATAATGGCTCTAGGAAGCTTCGCCCTTCATAAACATCTTTGCTGCTAGCATTTTCTGCATAATTCATTGGCTATAAGCCAATTAGTAACCACCTTTAGTAGCTGACTTCTCTTTCTCATGTCACACGCCCATCACCTTTCATGTTCCATCCACCTTCTGCTAAACAGATTCCTTCTGAATCCTTGGCTCAAGGTCTGATTCTAGTCAACCCAAACCAAAACTCGAAAGCCATCAACCTAGAAATAGGAGTCATCGAGTGGGCCTGTGCCAACATGAATGCTCGGAGACAATGTGGCCAAATACACAGGTGTTGACCTCCTTCCCTATGAAAGACAGCACATTGGGAAGTATTTTGAAGTTATTACCCCTGATACGCACAGAGCCAAACTGTCTGTGGTGCAGTAGCACATGTTTGCACACTTCACTTCAGAAGCTGCAATCCCTCTTCCTCCTGCCAGGTAAGAAGAGCAGAGCAGAGGAGACAGGCCGCCTGTGCTGTCCCACAGGAATAGGGATTCTTTTCTCTCCCTCTTCTGCATGGCTTCTACCCTTATGTCAGTTCTCAACTTACCACAACACACAGCACCTAGGGAGCCTCCTCTTGTCCTTCCTTTCTCTCCCTCCTGCTGAGACAATGCCCTCCACCTCCTTGTCCTCCTGTAATCGTCCCTCCCTGTGCTTCCCATTAGGCTGTATGTTCAGTGGAGAAACGCTGTGTTTTATCTTTGTATTACCCTCAAAATATGACCCGGGGTCTGGCACAGAACCAGTGCTCAAAAATTAATTTTTGCATGAGTAAGTGAGTGAATGAATGAATGAATGAAAGCAACTTTCCAAATATCTGTCTTAATCCTCATTGGGGTCACATTCTCCTCCACTTACTGAAGTGACTGACTTACACACAGAGGATATTTGTGTTACAAAGACTCCAGCGATCCCTTAAGAGGTCATTTTCACAGATAGGAAAACTCAGACCCAATACACGACAAGGCCAGGATTCAGCAAACGTGGCTTCTGGCATGTGTAGATGAGTGACCTTGAACAAATCTCAAATTAATTATCTCATTCAACAAACCTCCTGAATCTGTCTCCCCACCTATAACGCTGAAATAATTGAATTTGCCTTACGTACTTCAAAGAACCGTTTTTTCTTCTTTCAATGTGTATTGAGCACTCACCAGGAGCCAGGCCCTCTACCAGGGACTGAAAATACAACACAGCACTCAGCACTCAGGCATGCTCTCAGACATGGAGCTGGTACTGGTGATGATCCAGTGAGACCATGAATGCATCCTGTAAAGGCAGAAACTGATGTTCAGGAAGGTGTGTTACTTGCCCAAGTTCACACCGCTGGTTAACAGAATAACCTAATGTCCAATACGACTTTATTCTAAACAAAAGGCTACCTTCCCATTCCTACAGCTTCAGGTTCCCCTCTTCCACCTCCCTCCAGTATGAGGCTCCTAGGTGCCTGCCTTTGCAGGATTTAGATGTCAGTGTAGCTTTATATTTCAGTTACAATCTAAGTTTACCGACATGCTGGGCGGTATGGCCAAAGTTAGCTAAACAGTAAAGGGATAAAATGTTAGGCACTCAACAAGTGCTGGCCACACTACATCAGATCGAAGCATTTCAGTAACTTGGTTTCAGGAGACTTGGAACATCCAAAGATCTGGATCTTCAAGCTCCAAGTGTGTATAAGCAGTTCAGTTCTGTTCCATCCAATAAGTTTTTACTGACTGTCTATGACGGCAGGACACTGCATTAAAATGAATGGCACAGGATGAACCAGAGGGACTGAAGAATATTTATTGGGACTAATTTTAAATAAAAGCAGCTGCTTCCATGCCTGGTGCTTAGATGCTGCCTGGTCAGTGCTTGTTGAGTGTGAGTGAAAGAATGAGTTCTCATATTCCAATTGTATTTGCCTTTTTTTAAAGAACAGATGCTCTGAGTCACATAGATGTTTATTTGGATCCCAGCTGCCCACTGAGTACTGGCTGTAACCTGGAGCAAGTGTGTGGCGCCTCTCAGTCTTGTTTTCCTCATGTAACATGGTGATAATACTGCATGCGCTGCCCCCCGCCCTTTTAATAGTCTCTTGAACATTTACAGGAACCAAGGTTTTGAGAAAGTCAGAGGGAGTTTGGTGCTGAATGCACCTCTGACAGACTTTAAAGCTCTCTTTGCACCCCTTCTTCCCAGGCTTTTGAGATTAGTCCTTGGAGCACAGACTGGGACAGGGTCCTGTCTGCAAAGCTGACCTGCTCTGTGACTTTGGGCAAGTTCCTTCTCATCTTTGTAAGGTTTACTTTCTTCATCCATAAAATGGGGGCAATATTTACAGCTAACTCAGAGGATTAGTGTGAGGACTAAATAAGATAACGTGGGGAAAGCTCCCCTCTCAGTGCCTGGCAAATACTAGCCCCCCTCCCTTATGCTGCCTCCTCCATGGTGCCTGAAGCCCAGCACACCAAGGTCTCATGGTTCACAACTCACTTCTCCATCAGGACTTTCCAGTCCACACTTAGTAAACGCTCCTACCTGCCTCACAGATAAAACAAGAACAAAAAGATCTCCCTGCACCTGAAATCTACCACCTGTCATAACTGGGGTGCAACCACCCAACAGCACAGGAGCCCCATCATGGACCACCTAATGGCCCAGGAGACAGATCCTGTCCCAGCTCCAGATCATCAGAAGGAGAGGGGTCACCCAGGCCCTCCTTAAGCCCAGAGAGAACCAACACAGCTGTGCCATAGCTGGCAGAGTTCAGAGTAAACTTAAAGGGAAATCGCATCTATTGGGGGTGGTGAATCTGTGCCCAGGGCCCCAGAGGCACCTGTGGTTTAAGGTGGATGCTGCAGGAAGTTTGATTCCATTGGTGAGCTCGCAGTGCCACCTGGTGGACATTCTGTGATACTATAGCTACTTTAATCCCAAGGTCAAAGCCATCAATCATGTTCTGGAGCCCAACAGTTCCATCAGTGACAACTTTTACAGGTTTGTACCATGACCATCTATAAAGGAAATAAAATCTATTATCCCATTTTTTAACTAATCAAGAGCATGCTTAACTACAACTGGAGATTCCCCACTGGGGAACTGTAGTGTGGTTTGAGTTTAAAAGCTACTGACTTACAGGTGTCAAAGGAAATTTACTGCTTAGCTTTCACATCTTCAAAACAGAGATACCTGTACTGATCTGTCAAGCTTGGGAGAGAAGTCAGTTGCTGTTTTTATACATATAAGCTCTCATGTCAGAAAATACTTAGGAAATATTTGTTCTCTTCTTTCCCATCACTAGCATAAAATAATGTGGTTGCATCGTGCAGGTAGCTAGGAAGGTTAATGTCAAGATAGTCTATGGGTCCCAACTTTTATAAAGCTTTTTGAGTATTTAAATAACACCTTCCCATCACTGTCATTATAATCCTCTGTCCCCTGAGAGACCCAAGTTAAGAACCATTTATTAAGACCCTTTTATTTCCTCAACCTCACTATGACAGCACACAGAAATTTATATAAGAGAGGGTTTGTTTTTTTCCAAGATTGAAGCATGATGATTTCATGAAGAAAAAAGTAACAATAAAACAGATGCAAGCATAGCCCTGGCAACAGGCCCCAGGCACTGGATGCCAGGTAAGCCTGTGCCAACAATGGACTGAAAAAGACTCAAGAGGGAGGAGGAGCTGATAACCAATGGAATTGTGGCACCAAAGTACAGTGTTAGGCTGGAAGGGAATTCATCTCTCCCAACCCTTCATTTACACAGGAGTAAACTAAAGCCCATGAGGTTGGAGCTTTGCAAAGATTACATGGAAATCAGTGACAGAGCTGGGGACAAAACCCAGATCTCCTAAGTCCAGAGAACATGACTCTTGGATATACTAAAGAGGAGGCATTTCAAACCAGCGTAGGAAAGGATTAGCCAATAAATGGCATTGGGATAACTGGCTGTCCATTTTAGAACAGAAATATTCTAGAGTCTCATCTCACTCCCTATACCAAAATAAACTCCAGAGAGATTCTTAAATTTACCTAAGAAGTTAAAGAAATAAAATCATAGAAGTAAAAGAAAAGAATGGGTTAATAGTTTTATAATCTTAGAGTAAGGAAACACCTTGGTGAGCAAGACACAGATCTCAGAAGCCCTGAAGGAAAAGATTGCTGAACTGACTACACACAAGAAAACAAAGCTAAGAGAACAGGGAATTGAGGAGAATATTGGTCATTCTTATGCTAAACAGAGGGCCAACTTCCTTCCTATAAAATGAGCTGTTACAAATCAATAAGGGAGAGCCACACAACCCAGCAGAAATACCAATATCCAATAGGTTGATTTTAATATGCTCAATTACACCCACAATTAAGAAAATACAAATTAAATCAACATTGGGATATCACTTTACATCCCTATCCGTTTGGCAAAGTAATTAAAGTTTAGCAATCCTGTTGTCAAGGATGAGAGAAAACAGGCACTTTTATACGCTGTGGGAGTATTAATTGGCTCTGGTTTTTAGAAGGACAATCTGGGGAAGTCTACTCCCTCAATGCAAGATGCACATTTGAGCATCTTTTGGTTTTAATACATAAGCTCTCCTGTCAGAATTTCCTTCCTGAGGCCCTGCCCCAATTTCCTAAAGTCCAAGGGCTTCTCAGTCAGAAAGAGGGGGTGACTGTGAACCCCACTCACAACTTCCAGCAGAAAAGAGATCTGCAAGACCAGACGTGTCTGCTCCTATGGTTTCCTCTCATCCTCACGGCTCCGACTCGCTGTGGAGGCTTGTTCTGGCTCCCACAGCCCGGTGGTCCCCGCCTCAGTCATCGGGACTCCTCGATGCCCACCTCCCAGTGCCTGCTCAGTGACAGGCTCCTCATCGCACTGGGGCCCTTGAGGTTAAAGCTCTCAGGTTTTCTCACAGCCATTCCGTGGCCACAGGGCTGGCGGATGCCTCACAGTGAAGGGGTGCATGTCCAGGGTCTGTCCAGGGCTGGGAGGGGTAGAGCTAGCACCAGTGGAAGATGCCCCAGAGGGTTTGTGGTTTGGGGAGACAGTGCCCCAGGGTGATGACAGATCTGGACCCTACCAGCCTGGCTGGTCTGGGACCCTTTTCTAGATGCCAGTGGTTCTTTGAAAACCTGGGAGGTCTTGTGTTCCAGACAGTCCAGGGGTTTCAACCAAGAACCACAGGCTCAGCTGTTCTCTCAGCTCCCTGAGAACAAGGGGGAAACAGGAGGTCAGGCTCCGCACACTCATTACGCTTCCCTATCACTAGGCCATAGCTCAGGCCACCAACATCCACCCCAAAAGCTCTCCTGAACTCTGAATCCCAGTGAGACAAAGTGTGCAGGAAGGACGAGGAGAAGGAATAGAACCCCTGCCCCCCAGATGGACTAACCCCTCCCCAGAGCTTCCCATTGGGTCCATTATGCCGTTTATTCAGGGCAGAGACCCACCTGGCGCACATCTGCAGATGTAAGATGTGACCCTCGAGATGTGCTTCAGGGTGAGAGCAGCTGGCAGCTGCCTCCACTGAAAATGAAGAAAACAAGTCCTCTGTGGTAGGGCTTCCCTTACACCAGACATGTGATTTGTCGGAACTTGCCTTACGGAAACACTTGAACAAGTGTAGCCATTGTAGCAATGTTTGTAAGAGTGAAAAACTGGAGACGACCTAAACGCCCATAAATATGAGAGTGGTTACGTAAATCATAGTATATCCATACCACAGAGCGCCATGCAGCACTGAAAGCAATGAGGTAGATTTATGTTTACTGGTGTGGAAAGATGTGCAAGGCTCTTTAGTAAGTGAGGAAAAGCATACTGCAAAGCAGGACTATAATACCCTACCCTCCTTTATCACATTTAAGAGATTCTCTATAAAAACACAAACACCGTATGCCAGACATTTTGAGTGCTTTACAGAAAGCCACTCACTTAATCCTCATACCAATCCTATGGGACAGGGTCCATTTCACGCACAGGAAAACTGAGACCTGGGGAGGTTGTACAACAAGGGAAAGCTCATAGAGCCAGCCGGGACTGGGAGCTACACTGGAACCCAGGCAGGCCGGCTGCAGAGACCAGCATCTTAGCCCCACACTGCATTTTTCTCTGTAGGTGGGTATGCTACACTTGTTTAAAATAAAACTCTTAACACTAGTTAGCTCCAAGAATCAGGATTAGCAAGCTGAAGGAATGGAAGGAGAATTTTTACCTTTGCACTATGTGGTTTTCTGTACTATTCTGAAAATAGTCATATTTTCATAATGAGCATGGATTGCCTTTATAATATAGCTACATATGCATGCACATATACACATATGCATACATATATACACATTTATAGCATAAATGCACACATATATATACATGAATGCATACATGTATCAATAAAAGCATACATATACATACACATATATGCATACATACACACATATAAATACATGACTACACATGCACATACAAATATACATAAAACATACATATGCACACATATGTACATAAATGTCTTCACATACATACAGATATACATAAATGCATACATATACATACACGCACATACATATATTTGTTTAGATGCATCTCTAGACTTGGACTGATACCACATCCATCTTAGCCCAAATCCCACTGATACTCTCTGCACTGATTTGCCAAAATCCTACTCAGCCTTTATTTATTCATCCACTAACATTGAACCCCCTCCAGGCCTGGCCTGATGCACTGTCCTGTTCAAAATCTTTAATGATTTTCACCAGCGAGGACTAAGACTGAGACCCAGGCCCTACCCTTCCTAAACCCTTGGCACCTCATACTCACACTTTATACACTCCCAACACTAAACCATGAACCATTCCCTGCTGACAAATTTGTCACTTGCTTCCCTCCTGTTCCCTCTTCCCGGATTGCTCCTAATCTAGCATCCACTCCCACCCTCACCTGTTGAGCTCAAACTCACCTCCTAAGGACTCAGTTCAAGCAGCACCTCGGCCTGGAAGCTGTCGGAGCTCCTCAATGACGCCCCTTTTCGTCATGAATGAGTGTGTGCCCCTCATCCTGCTCCCATAAGCCCTGCGTGTCTCTGGGTGCTAGGATCTCACACCTTGGTTTTAATTGCCTGACATGTGCACCTGTCTCCTGTGAGCTCCATTAGAGTTCTGTGCTTATCTTTGCTGCCCAGACAACTAGCATAAAAACTGGCCTAGTACAGATGCTCAAGAACGTTTGGGAACTAGTAGAGAATATTAAAAATAATAGCCAGCCCTGTCCTATGCCAGGCACTAATCTTAACCCTTTACATGTATTAGCTCTCAATCAATCCTCACGGAAGCCCTATGATGGAAGAACTATAGTCACAGTTCCAGCCAAGAGGCACAGAGTGGCTGCATCACCTGCCTAAATTCACACATAGATCCAGGCATGTGACCCAGGACCATGGGCTTAACCCTGTGCTACTGCTGCCTCCTGAATGGAGAGCTGAGTGCAGTAGTTCCTGGCCTAGCGCTCACTCCTCTCCAGCCTCACCCCACTGCTCCCTAAGCTCTGACTTAGGAAGGCAGCACCATGACGCTTATATTTTACGGCATACATACGGATGCCATTTCCTTGTTCCATCAGAGCTCCCAAAGGTGGGGGGGGGGAGCAGACATTGTTTATTTGTGTTACCCTGGTGCTCAGCCAGAGCCTAGAACTTGGGAGCTGGCTCCATGGGGAGTATTTTCGGAAGGAAGGAAAGAAGGAAGGGAGAGATGGCTCTGCCCTCCACAGTGTGTGTGCGCGCACACACACACACACCCATCAGATCTCACCTCTTCTGAGTATTTCAATTTCCAGGAGGGAAAACAACTTTAAAACAGCACCTCAGGCTCTTTCCTATGTTTCTCCTTTATGAAGAGAACAGGATGGTTCTTTCTCGCCTCCAGAATCCCCCCTGCCTCAGCGCTGACACTGCAGCGCCACCTTGTGTTCAAAGGGCATCATGTCACCCAGTTGAACTATGTAAGCAGGTGGAAGTCTCCTTGTATCAGTCTGATGAAGGTTAATGATCACACAGTCACATACACCCCACCCCTTTATAAAATAGCACTGCATGGTGGACACGGTGTGTTCTTCAGTAAAGAACTTGTCAGCCAGCTGCTGGGTGTGTCACAGCTATGGACAGCCTTCGGGTGTCAGCCCCAGGGATTGCCTCTGCTGCAGAGAGCTATCTTGCCCAAGGAGGATTGAGACACACCACATGTAATGACACAGTGGTGCAAAGGCCTGGCAATCTGGGCCCAACACCTCTAGAGGACCATTCTAAGCTCTGGTGCGCCCCGTAAGCTGGCTGAGGCTGTGTTTGAGTCTGCAATGCAGCTCAGCTCCCTGCTCTGTCCTATCCAGCTTCCATAGGTGCCCACCAATAGGGCACGCCTTAATAACCATCCCGCATGCTAAACTCCACCACAGAATCTGCTTCTGAAACACAGTGCCTCTGACGTGTGGGAGTGTCCCTGTTTGTCTAGTCACGAGGCATTACTGAGCCTGCGTGTATTATGGGATAAACTAGAGAACCTTATTCTTTATTTCTGTAATCCGGAGCTCAAACTACAGTAACCCCCCTTATTCACGGAGGACACATTCCAAGACCCCCTGTGGCTGCCTGACACCACAGACAGCACCGAACCCCATATACATTATGCTTTTTTCCCTGTACATACAGGAAGTCCTCACTTAATATCTTCGGTAAGTTCTTGGAAACTGCAACTCTAAGCTAAATGACATAACAAAACCAATTTTACAGTAGGCTAATCAATATACATAAGAGTTAAGTTCCTAGGCCTATTTCTGGTCACACCAAACTTCTCAATAAAGACCCAAAACACTCCTAATATTAAACATTAAAATAAATGTGACCTGTGTGTACATTTAAGAACAATAATAAAAACAAGGAAGATTATGTTCCAAACTCATTCCAGCTTAGGGTCACGTGGGTGGCCAGAGCTTATTCCCGCAGCTCAGGGCGCAAGGCGGGAACCAGTCCTGGACAGAACGCCTTTTCATCACCAGGTTGCTCACACCCGCTCACTCAAATTGGAAGGACTGAGACACGGCCATTCCCCTCAGGTGCTCCCCTTTGGGATGTGGAAGGAAACCGGGGCACGTGGAGAAAACTCACCCAGGTGTGGGGAGAACGCGCAAACTGTACACAGACAGTGGCCTGGGCTTGGAGTTGATTTTTTTTCTCATCGTTATGATGAAACATTACTCAATGAAACAACGTTGCTCAAGGGCCTGATGTACATACCTAGGTTAAAGTTCAGTTTATAAATGAGGCACAGTAACAGGTCAACAGCAATAATTAACAATAAAATAAACAAGTATAACAATGTACTGTAATAAAAGTTATGTGGAGGTGGTCTCTGTGTGTGCCAAAATATCTTATTGTCCTGTACTCACCCTTCTTCTTCTTCTTGTGATGATGCAACACAATGAGCAGGTGATGAGATGAAGTGAGGCGAACGATGGAGGACTTGTGGCATAGCGTCCTGACGGCTCCTGACCTCCTGCTGATATGGATGTAACAGCACTTCATGGCTTCTCCTTGGCATATTCAATTGCCGGCAACACTACTCTTGGGGCCGTTATCAAGTAAAATGGGGGCTACTTGGACACAAACACTGAGATACCTGGACAGTCGGCCTGATAACCGAAGTATTAAGGAGCGGAAGCGTCTACCGAGGCCTCTGCGGCGTGATTACGCTGGACAAAGGGGTGGGGTACGCCCTGGGCAGGGCGGAGCTTGATGGCGCGAGAGTTCATCACACTGCTCAGATAGTGTGCAGTTTCAAACTTAGAATTGTTTAATCCTGGAATTCCCCATTTAATATTTTCAGACCCCGGTTGATCATGGTAACTGAAACCATGGAAAGCTAAAACCCCGGACAAGAGGGGATTGCTGTAGTCTGAATGCAGCTCCTAATTCTGTCAGCTGGTTTATAGGCAGGTGAGACTACCAATAAAGCAGGTAAATCAGTCTCAACGCCCTCTCTGAGGTCCTGGAGGAACAGAACAGAACATCGAGACCGTGGAGAGCCGCCACAGCGTTCGGACAGGTTCAAACCTCTGACTAATGAGAGGGCACAGTCCTCTCACGGCAAGTCCCAGCTTGGAGGGCAGAGCCCTCCCAGCACATTATAGCCAAAGGCTATAGTTGTAAGCTTGAACCTATGGTCCAAACCTGTGGTCCCACGTGCCTAAGTGATGTGGGCTTGATAGAGTTCAGGTGCATGTAATTGAGTAGATTTGAAATTCACAAGAATGCTGTAACCACGCCCTTACTTTGCCTCGTGGAATCTGACTATAAAATAAAGACATGGCTTTCAGGCTGTGGCGCTGTCGCTAGCTCTCCATCAGAGAGGACAGCGTCCCACCCAGACCCAGCTTTCTTCTCTTGTCTGTCTTTTCTGAATCCTTCACCGCCCTCTCTCAGGCTCACCGAACCTGGCTGAGCTGGCTCGGCACATATGGCGCCCAACGTGAGGCTGAGTATGCCATGGCTGTGCCAGCTGGGCACATAGGACCACATATTCTTATATTTTATCAATGTCAGGTGATCTGCCACTCGTGGGAAAAGGGATGGATATTTCCCACGTGGATTCAAAGAGTACATTTTGAACATGTTTATTTAAGTTTGAGGGAGAAAAAGACTTTCCTGTGGCAGCATTTTGTAACCCCCTCAGGCTTTACCCCCTTTCCATAACCTCAGCAATTAAGGGCATTCTTAGGGAGGTAACAGCTGCTACCACTACCCTGACCTTGGTACTAGGAGTTCCCCACCCATCTTCTCTATGTGAGCTCACATCTTGCATCATGCATTTCAACATCAGGGCACCAAAGCATCTTTACTCATGGGCCAGCCTCACAGATCCTGCTATTGTATGTAGACCACACCTGTCACCTAGTGGGGGGAGAAAGCTGGAAAGTCAATGAGTCTTCACTCACCCCCACCTCAATTCCCTTCCAAGGTGGGACTCGGGCCAGAGCAACAGTATTTTCACCCACAGGTTTATGTAACTAAAGACAATGAGGCTTCTTTTTATGCCAGCATATTTACACCTGGTGGAGATCAGTTTTTAACACCCACCCCCATTCTCCATAAAATAAATTTGTTTTCAGTAATAATCATGAAATTAAAAAAAATAAGTAGGATGAGCAAAGAATGCAAGCAGTGAAACTGTTCCTTTCTGGCACAGTGTCTCTATATGCATCACAATAAAAATAAAAACGAAATTAAATATTAAGGTAAAGGGGTGGGGTAAGGTGGGTTAACACTTTATATTTGCACCAGCTACTTTGTCCTTAACTGAGAGGTTGACACGTGAAGCAATGCTCCCAAGAGTGAAGTCCACAGTGTTCCAAGAATGATCTGCACAGAGAAGGACAGAATTGGAGTCACTCAAGTTCTGCTTCTTTGTCTTTCAATCACTGTGCTACCCATTTGGACTGGGAATCGACTGCTTAAATGCAGAGCTATGTAGGACCCTGGGGAACTGTGCCCAGAATTGGCTGAAGCATTCCACACGATTATGAATTTACGTGTAGCGGAGTCCACCTTAGGTGAGGGCTGACTGAATAGTTGAAAAATCTGAGAATTTACTTCCATGTAAATTATAATTTTCAGTAAAGGATAAGTAACAAAAATGTACTAGCTGAAGCATATATGTGTGTGTGTATTAAAGTTTTTCAAAGGCCACAATACCCACAGCACAGGCCTCCTCCCCCTTCCCTAGGGACAGACATTTTGTAAGTGACATTGTTTAGAGTTGCTAGTTTAATGAAAAGTAAGCCAATTTCCAGGTAGCTTTATTACCATCGGCAAGCTTACACGTGCAACAGACGCACCTCGTCACACGATTATGGGCTACTGTTTTCAGATTACTGCTGTGTGCCACCAAGGGTGCTACACACTTTACTAGTGTATTAGCTCATGTAATCCCCACAACACTCTTGTAAAGTGAGACAATATACGCAGGATGGGGCAAAGCACACGTGAGGCCTCAATAAATGTTAGTTCCCATCTTCCTCCTCATCATTAATCTCAATCACTTAAAAGTGAGGCTCAGAGAGGCTCAGTCCCTCACCCAGTGTGACCCAGCTAGGAAAGAGCAGAACCAGAATTTAAATCCCAATCTACCTGACTTCAAAAGGGAGGTCCGTCCACAGTGCCATCCGGTAATTGTTCGCAGGCTAGATATTGCCCAGCAGACAGAGAAGCTGCCTGCCTGGGAGGGATTCCAAAAGCCTCTGTGGGCACTTAGCTCCCTCTCACACTAGCCTCTCATAATGCCTCACTGCGATATTGGGATTTACAATAAGAAATATATTGGTCTTCACCCCAGTTCAGGCAAAGACTTTCTTAAAAACCTGGAATTTAAGTGCTGAGAGCTTGTAAAGGTGTCTTTTGTTATGTTAATGAGGTGACTTTTGGAAAGCACCTGGGGGATGGGAGCTGGTTGCCAAGCGATGAGTTAGAACTTTCAGTCTGACCTTTGGGGAAGTGAAAGGAGCTGGAGGTTGAGTCAGTTACCACTGGTGGATGATTGAATCCAGCATGTCAATGTCAGGGAGCCTCCATAAAACCCAAAAGGACTGGGTTTCGACAGCATTCGGGGTGGGGAATACGTGGAGATTCGGGGGGAGAGGTGCACATGGAGAGGGCATGGGAGCCTGTGCCCTTTCCCATGCCGTGCCCTGTGCATCTCTTCCATCTGGCTGTTCCTGAATTTTGTCCTTTTATAATAAATGGGCAATCTAGTAAGTAAAATGTTTTCTGCGTTCTGTGAACCACTCTAGCAAATTAATTGAACCCAAGGAGGGGGTTGTGGAAAGCTCTAAATCAGTCAGGAGTACAGGTGACAACCTGAGCTTGTGAGTGGCAGGGGGTGGGGATGGGGCAAGGGGAGGTCAGTCTTGTAGAACTGAGCCATTACCTGTGGGATCTGATGCTATCACCAAGTAGAAAGTATCCAAATTGAGTTGAACTGTAGGACACGCAGTTGGTTTTGAGAATTACTTATTGATGTGGGGAAATCCACTCCCCGCCCCCAAATTGGAATTGGTACCAGAACCTAGTTACTGATTTTTAGCCATTCGTCTTCCTTTATCTTTTTAAGAAACATGCATGGCATTTATTAGAGTGTGAAGTTAAATATGTGAAACTGGATAAATGTGTGTCCCCCATAGGCTGACAGCTGCAAGAGGGCAGAGTGGGGCCACACCTGCTTCGCACCCAGAGTGTCCCCAGCACCTGCCATAGGTCCTAGAACATCATAGGCACCAAAAATGCATACGTTGCATGAATAAAACTGAGTGACTGGAAGAGTTTTTTCAGGTATATTTTCAACTTGAATTCGGTCCTCACAGTAGGACTGTGAGGTAACATTTTAAAATGAAAAATAAATAAAAAATAAGGTTGAAAAAAATGGAAGATCCCATCCCAACGTTCTTTACTTAAACCACTTCCTTGACATTTGCCAGACCCTTGGACCTTCCTTCAAACCTGCCGGGCACCGTGTATTAATCCACCACCGGCCTCCTTGGCCCCTATGTGCTTAGGGGATGTTTCCTTGTCTGTATTCCCTTTACAAGGACAGGGACTGTGTCTTGCTGACTGTCTAACTTAGTGCCAATTTTATGTATGTATTCTATGTAACGCATAGGATATGAATATAAATAGGAGTATAATAAGTACAAGTATACATATAATCAATAATAAAATGGTCTGAATTTGAGGCTCAAGTCTGCCTCCTGTTAGCTGTATGTCCTAGTAAAAGTTAAGCACTCTGAGCCCCGTGTACTCATCTGTAAAATGGGGATAATAATACCTCACTTGTCAAGTTGCCATTAAGAATTAATGCTAGAAGGCCTAGAATAGAGCCTGACTCCTGGTGAGAACCCAACAAATGCTCAATGAGTGTTTTCCTTGCTCTGTTCAGCTGCAGGCACAGAGGGCCTTCGAAGGATAGGGCCAGAAGCTGCCGCTCCTGAGCTAAGCTGAGAAACCTGGCTCTGTGCTGACCCTCTCCCCTCCTGCGGGAAAGCCCTGAGCGGCCCTTCCTTCCCTGAGTCTGGCACCCCGTGTTCTAGAGGGAGTCCCGGACCCTGGTGACTAACGTGACAGCCACCCTGTGTCACACACCCCAATGCCCTTTTTGCCCTGTTTTAGGTGACCCAGCTTATTCTTGGTTTCTGCTGATTTTGACTCGAGTGTCTGTTCTGCTGTGTTGCCTCTGTGTGTCTCCTGAACGCATTTTACCAATCTCGTTGCATTTCTGCCTTGTGCAAGTTGCCAGGGACAGGTAGGAAGGTGGATAAAGCCCAGGCCTGTCTTTGAGGAGCTCACAACCTAGTGGTGGAGGCAGCCATGTAATTACACAGAGAAACTGCAATTCAGAAGGCTAAGTGCTTGATACAGGTTCAAAGGACAAGGTGAGCACAGCGTCTTCCCTCTCCGCTCTGAGAACGCTGTGTTGTATACACAGGGAAGCCTTGGGAGGGGGGAGTGCACTTTGCTCTTTTTAATGGAAAGAGAAATTTTCTGATGGGCGTCCACGCTGAGAAGAGGATCCCTACCTGCACTGGGCAGAAACATGGCACAAATGTTAGCAGATTGACCCAGTAGCTCCAGCTTTTCATCCTCAACCCCAGTCTGTCACACTCCCCAAGAGGAGAATGACACCCTGAAAGGGTACAAAAAAAGATGGTGTCTGGTTGTCTGATGGGATTGGACAAGCCCTTTCTTGGCCTCACCCATATCTCTTTGTGTTTTGACTCTCTCTTGCTCTCTCACTCTCTCTCTCCCTCTTTCTTTCAATCTCTCTCCCTTCCTCCCTCCCTCCTTGATTCCCTTCCTTCCTTTCTCACTCCCAGTTCCCCGGTAGCTGGTATGATATGATACAGCTTAGGTCCTACAAAGATGGCAACATGGGCTAGAAGGAAAGGCAAACAGGGCAGGGTGCTTAGACCCGCCTCTAGTCAAAGGGAGGCCTCAACACTGTTAAGGAGTTTGACCCAAGCAGGGTAGAGTCACAAAGCAATTTAAAGACCATAGCTCAGGTAGTGACAAGACTATCAAAAGAGCAAGAAATCAACATCTATTATGTTGAAATCATTGTGTGTGTGTGGGGGGGGGGAGGCTTTTTGTTATCAGAACCTAGCCTACACACACTAATTTTAAAACTGACTATAATACTAGGCAGAATGAAGTAAATGCTTGGTACAGTCATGTGCTTAGAAGAGAACAGATACAGAAACAATGATATTTTTTACTTAATATGCATTGTCTAGCATAGCAGATTGTATCCTCACAATAACACTGCGTTGTATAGCTCAGGAGACTGAGCTCAGAAAAATTAAAGAATTTACACACCATCATAAAACTATTGGTAGAAGGAAATGCAAATTAAGTGCCACTTAAAAACCTATAGTCTTTCCACAACACCATGTTATCCCTTGTAGCAGAGGCCAAAGATGGTTTGTTTGACAGGGGCTGGAGTTTGAACTAGGCCTGAGACAATGAGGAGGGTATACAAACCAAGCACTGGAACAGCCCAAGATATCCTATAGATATCATACTCTTATGCAAATTGAGCCATGTATAAGTTACCTAGAGTTATATCGTGGTGGCTGCAATACTGGAAACAAAATTTATTTAAATCGTAAAGTGACTTTCTGGAGAGCTAATTAGTGTGTTTGATTTGAGTATTCATTTTTCCTCCTTATGCAGGTACACAAGACACTGCGATGATGGGCCGGTCTGCCATCTGTCTAAGTAAATAACTGCCAGAAATCAGGGGCTGAAGCTCTTAGCAGTGAGGACACTCTGGTCTTGGCAGTTGGCTTATGCCTCCTCATGCAGAACACACCAATTAAAGGGACTATTAGGCTCCCATTAGATCCCAGTGGGATTCATTAGAAGAAAATCTTGTAGGCTATTTCATCCCAGAACATGTAGTTGGCTAACCCAGAAGAGTGATTTAATTAGAGGATTAAAAGCTCATTGAAGTAGATTCCAGAATGAAATGGTTTCTGTCGAAACTACATGGAGATCATTGTCCTGGGACCCAAACAAAAACACACACAAAACAGAACATACCAAGTATCCTCTGCTCTCTTTTTTAATGGGCAGATGGCTGCAGGGCTTCATGGCTTAATCACTTTAGGTCCAAGCATATAAGACTAATTTTCATTGGGTCTGTCTTGCCATGATTAAACCATATTCATATTGTAGATCTCAATTCCCCCTCCCAGTGCTGCAAAACTGTGAAGTCACTGGGGGCCTGGATCCCCAAACAGAATCCATGTTCAGTTGGCAGCCAGCAGCAGCAGAGAGGAAAGACAAGCTTCAACTTTGTAACAGGGAGAATGCAGAAGACAGTGGGTGGGTAGGAAAAGGCCTGGGATGATATAGAACAAAGTCACAGTCCCTGCTCCCAAGCAATCCAGAGGCAGCCATGGGAACCCACAAGTGCAATCTGGCGTGGCAGGAAGGACATGTGGTGGCTCACACACTCCAGGTGCATCCCAGTCACCTGGGAAATGTGTGATAACAGCTTGCCAACCCCACTGGCGATATAAGTTTCCTATTGCTGCTCTAACAAATCACCATGTTTACTGGCTTAAAACTGCCTTGGGTATGAAATGAAAAAATGTTTCTTTCAACTCACTTGAGGCCAGAATAATTTTTATTATTTTCCTCACCTTATTTATTGCTTTTGCTTGAAATTCTATTACCTTTATCTACATTTTCTCTCAGTCCTTTGAAAATAACTAAATTTAAATTTGTCAAAATGAGATTAAATCAGAAGTCTGTAATTTATTGAAATGTTCCAAAACATCTTTTGGAAGTTCAGCTTAAGTGCTATATTAAAATTTTATCCATTAAGCTATTCCCATAAAAAAAGGAGGGGGATGTAAAGTGTATTTTATTATAGAGGATTTGAAAAAAAATACTAAGTGTATTTCTGACAAAAGAGAAATTCAATTTTGACAAAGCGTCAATAAGAACTAAATACTCCGCTAATAATTTTATGCATCTAATGGATCACAAGAAACTTCTACAGACAGCGAATATTTCAAACCTTGTTTCTCCTCTACTGCTCACATTTCTCCTAGACCAGTCACTTTAGGACAGGTTCTATTGCAGTACAACCTCTGACCCTGCAGCTTGTTTTAATAATGCTCAGCGAGTGTATGAGGATTCCTGGAAACCTTTCCTGCACTGAACAGCTAGCAATAACATCTCCCCATGGAAGAGATATAAAACCACATAGACACCTCCACTAAACTCAAACTAAATGCATCCCCACTTAACTTCCCATTAGCGGGATATGGAAAATTCCCGTGGCCTCTCCAATAGCATCCAACACAAAGTCAAGTGTGATGGTGGGGCAGCTGAAGAGGAAAGTGACAGGTATTCTAACAAGTTGCATGAAGCTAAAAGTATCTTACTTCTTACAGACAACAGAATGGTGGTTACCAGAGGAAAGGACGAGTGGGGGAGGGCAAACTGGGTAGAAAGGTCATATATATACTGTGCCCTTGGTGGTCCCGGATCTGTCTCTTGTTTCAACAGTATTTAGATGGAACAGACCCAGGGACGCCCCTTCTTCCAGCC
Source organism: Myotis lucifugus (assembly GCF_000147115.1). Classification (NCBI taxonomy): domain Eukaryota; kingdom Metazoa; phylum Chordata; class Mammalia; order Chiroptera; family Vespertilionidae; genus Myotis; species Myotis lucifugus. The sequence goes on from NW_005871915.1 coordinate 31,513, forward strand.
TCCTACCACCCTCCAGCATCTTATCCAGGCACCACCTTCAGAACCACCTCCGGGACCAGCCAACACACTGGGATTTTTTCTATTTTAACTCCTTATTGCCAAACAACCATGAGATCCCAACTTCATTAGAATTATTTCACCGAGGGGAGGCTGCAGGCAATCGCCTGGCCAGCCTGCATCTGCGGGGCTCCCACACCTACCTCCCTCTGGGCTTCTATTTCAACACAAAGATGTGGCTCTGGAGGGCGTGGGCCACTTCTTCCACAAGTTGGTGGAGAAGAAGCCAAGGGCGCTGCTGAGCATCTCTTAAAAGTTGCAAAACAAGCGCGGTGGCTGCATTCATTCCCAGGATGTGCTGAAGCCTTCCCAAGACAAGTGGGCAAAACTCAGGGTGCCATGGAAGCCTCCCTGGTCTTGGAGAGGAACCTGAACCAGGACATTTGGGAGCTGCAGGCCCTGGTTCTAGCCGTGCAGACCCTCATCACTGTGGCTTCCTGCAGAACCACTTTCTGGGTGAGCAGGTGAAACTCATCAAGAAGATGAGTGACCACCTGACTCACCTCTGAAGGCTGGCCAGCTCCCAGGCTGTGCTGGATGAGTATCTCTTCAAAAGGCTCACCCTCAAGCACAAGCACAGCCAGGAGCCTTTGGAGCCCAGAGGTCTTTGAGGGGCCCCTCTGCATCCCCCTGATGTCTGGCTTTTACTTGAGCCTCTTCCAGAAACTACTAGCCATTCTTTTAACCACCCTGAAGCCCTCTCCCATGCATCAAACCAAATGAAACAATGAAGCTTTTTGCAGCCAAAAAAAAAATGGTCATATATATATGCAATAGAGTACACAGATATCCTATATAATAAAAGCCTAATGTGCTAAGTGTCTTCAACTGGTTTATTTTGCTTAGCATAATGGTCTCCAGGTCCATCCATGCTGTTGCAAATGATAAGAGTTCTTTCTTTTTTACAGCAGTGTAGAATACCATTGTGTAAATGTACCACTGTTTTTTAATCCATTCATCTGCTGATGGGCACTTAGGCTGTTTCCAAATCTTAGCTATTGTAAATTGTGCTGCTATGAACATAGGGATACATATATCCTTTCTGATTGGTGTTTCTGTTTTCTTGGGATATATTCCTAGAAGTGGGATTACTGAGTCAAATGGGAGTTCCATTTTTAATTTTTTGAGGAAATGCTATACTGTTTTCCACAGTGGCTGCACCAGTCTGCATTCCCACCAGCAGTGGGTTCCTTTTTCTCCACATCCTCGCCAGCACTTGTCGTTTGTTATTTGTTAATTATAGCCATTCTGACAGGTGTGAGATGGTACCTCATTGTTTTTTTGATTTCCATCTCTCGGATGATTAGTGACTTTGAGCATGTTTTCATGTCTCTTGGCCTTCTGTATGCCCACTTTTGAAAAGTGCCTATTTAGGTCCTTTGCCCATTTTTTGTTTGGATTGTTTATCTTCCTTTTGTTAAGTTGTATGAGTTCCCTGTAAATTTTGGACATTAAACCCTTATTGGAGATAACATTGGCAAATATGTTCTCCCATGCAGTGGGCTTTCTTGTTGTTTTGTTGATGGTTTCTCATCCTGCATCACTTTGAAGTCAGTGTACAAGCAGACAAGATAGACAGTTACCTTAATCTCCGTTTGGTGGTTGCTAGCAGGCACAAATTTAAGAGAGGAAGAAAAATCCATTCCTGTTACCTCCATGCCAATGAAGCAAAAGACGATGGAGTCATTCTCAGGTGTCACCACTAGATGGCTCTTTAGGTCTTCGTATTCCTCAAGTTCTGATCTGAGTTGCTCTTCAGTGGAGCAGGATAAAAGGATTTTCCAGTCATCTGAGCATCAATATAAATGGCCCTATTCTTCCTGGCCTCACCCAAAGAACGGGTCTGGGCCTGCCTCCACCTCGAGCAGATTAACAACCGAGAGAAAAGAGAAGTCAGCGCTGCTAAACAGAGCGTGAGAGATGTCCACTGGAGGCGGAGACGCTGAGCACATAGGGCCTGGCCAAAGCCCCAGCTCTGCCGGAATCAGCGGGACAGAGCCTCACACAGACTGCGTTTCAGCATCTGTGAAATGGAGACTATGGCACTGCTGTAATTTAATACAGGCTTCCTGCCTTTTCACGTTCTTTCACAAACACCCGCTATTTTTGTCCCCATGGCATCCGGGTGTGGCCAGCATTAGGCGTTATTGGTCCCTCTTTGCAGGTGGGAGAAAACTAAGGCACTAAAATGAAAACTTGCCTGATGTCACAGGGCAAGCTAGGGGAAGACGCGGACTCAAGATTCCTCACATTGTTCCCTGCTTTGCTTTCTATAGAACATGGACAGTGCTTTCCTTCCTTGCACCTCACTAGGGCATAACGAAGCAAGCCAGATATGTTATATCATCAGTATATTCATTTTATAGAGAGGGGAAAACCACTGAGATTCAGGGACATGTAAGCAACCTGCCCATTTTGGCAGGGCTAAGGCTGTAATTTACATTTTCAGATTTCCTCTTTTCAACATCAAACATTCTTACTGGCCAAAAGGACTGGTTTTCTTCCCTTGCTGCCACATAGAGTATAAATATTTAAATTCTTTTTAAATGTGTACGAAAGACCTTATTCCTCTCTTCCATCAGATAGGATCCTGTGATTTGGCCAATGCAAGATTAGCCCCACCTTGTACATGCCCTAGTTGTACATTTTGACATCTATGTGGGAGACTGTGGGGGACAAAACAGGTGAAAACACAGGGGCAAGCAGCCAGTCCTCCAGTGCCTCTGTACAGAGCACGTGGCACAGAGCAGCGATTTTCAAATGGGGTTCCAGCCAGGCCCAGCTGCACCAGCCACTTCAGCAGGTGTTGGTGGAACCCTGGGCTGTTTTTCAAGCCCTCCCCTCCCGTGAGGTGATACTTAAAAAACAGCCTGGACTGAGGACCATTCTGCTCTCCAAGGTAAGATCAGTCCTAAAAGTCTATGATTTGTTTTTATATCTTAAACTTTAACCTTAGCCAAAAGGAATTGGAAATTTCACTCAGAAGAAATTATATCAAACTGACCTAAAAGGCAGCTGCACATATTAGCTTAGAATTGGAAACCAGTAACTAACCAACAGGACTTTGATCTTCCACAGACTCCAGATGAAGTTCACAGCTAAAGAGGGGATTGTGTTCTCTGAGCGTGTGATTTTCAGAATCAGGAATATCTGCCAATGCCTTCCCGTGGCAGGTGGCAGACGCTATGCTGGAGCCTAAGTTTCAGTTCCTCTAACGACCACCCAGAGACCAGGGCCCTCGCTTTATAGATGGTAACACTGATCCTCACAAATGGTCAAGTAACTGACTTACCATTGCTTGTAAATAGCAGAATTAGTTATAGCCAACTCTCAGAAATAAGGACACCAGCCATTGCCTGGGAGTCTGCTATGTGTCTGGCCTATTGCCTGTAGTATATACATATACCTACTGATCCTCACGCTATCCCGGAAACTCGGGGAATGTTATTACTATTTCTCTCCAGATGAAGAAAACAACACTTAGAAAGGGTCAACGATACTACCAAGGGCATCGCTAGGAGAAGGCAGTGCAGTGTGGCTATGCCAGGTCCAGGGTTGCTGTGTTGTACAGGTTTTCCACTTCAAATTCACCCTTTTTGCAAAGCAAATTTGCTTGAATTTGCTTTGCAAAAGGGTGAATTTGAAGTGGAAAACCTGTAATTCTGATGCCTCCCCGTTTTCCAGCTTGCTCCGGGCAGTGGGTAATAACACACAGAGCAACGGTGAGGCCTTCCCAGCTGAGCTGTGGCCCTGCTCTGAGCGAGGACAGGAATTAAAGTCATGCTGCAGCGCTTCCTGTTCCCTCGTGCCATTGTGTGGCCTGGCTTTGTGCAGAATGGCTTTTCTTACAATGTGCTGGCAGCAAGCACTGACCCAGGCCTGTGCCAAGGTGATTCAGATTCTGCCTGAGTTCTGGGCTACCATTCAAATGCGTCCTGAGTTCCTCCGGGCCACTTTATCCCCTGGCATGCACTGAAACCCCGTTGTTATGGCAGAATTGATGAAGAGATCGAATTCTGAGCAGCACTCCGCATGGGGACTGGGTGTCCTGGGGCTCCCTGCAGATCTACTCCTGCGGAAGGCCCCGGCGCAGAGCATGCTGGGAGCACACCGCGCCTGCCCACCCAGCCACTTCTGTCCTTTGTGCGGGGTTTTGCTTTGTTTTCTGCGGTAAAGTCTCCCTCCGCCAGTGCTCCTTGCGAAGCAGCTCCCAGCTCCGGTGAAGGGGCCGGTTAGTCACGGATTCTGAGCCATTGTGGAGGGACGGGGCGTTTTCAGTGGCAGAGCTTCCAGTGACCTTTGAAATCCTGAGATTAAAATCTTGAGGCATCAGGGCCCTTCCTCCCTGGATGCAGGGAAGGGGGGGACCAGGAAGTCCAGGACTCTTTTCCTGCTCTTTGTTGAGGCCTCTTTGGGCAATAATGGTAACAATACTAGGGTTTTAAAAGGATCTTGAGATTATGCTGGGTCTTTACACTATACGAATCATCTCATGCAACATTCAGACCACCTGGCTTAAGTAGGCAGGCCCATCCTCGGTGGCCTCTGCAGAAGGCAGGTGGTTCTTGTCTAGTGGCAAAAGTTGCCACCTAGACTAGGATAGTCAGGAATAGGAAATGAACTGGGGACACTGGGGGAGCCTCCCTTAAAAGTAAGGAGCCCCATTGTCTTAGCTCAGGCTGCTCCACTTAGCACCCACACCTGGGGGTCCTAAACCACAGACATTTATTGCTCACACTTCTGGAGACTGGGAGTCTAAGATCGGGGTGCCAAGGTGGTTGGGTCCTTGGTGAGAGCTCTCTTCCTGGTTTACAGATGGCTGTCTTCTCTCTGTGTCCTCGCCTGGCAGAGAGCCTGAGCTAGCTCTCTGGCCTCTTCTTACAAGGGCGCTAATCCCATTCATGAGAGCTCCGCCCTCAGGACCGAATCACCTCCCTTAAAGGCCTCACCTCCAAATACCATCACATTGGGGATTAGGGTTTCAATATATGAGTTTTGGGGGGACACAAACATTCAGCCCATAATACCCACAGTTCCCAGATAGGGCTAAAAGAAAAAGCTGGTGACTCCGGTGGATGCTAGAGAGGAAGGAGAGCATTGGTGACACTGGGTCTGAGAGGACAGGAGCCAGAACCAGTCCTGGCCCAGTGCTCCTGGGCCCTGCTCCTGAGGGAAGAGATCACCTTCCCATAGTGAACATGGGCCTCCTCAGCAAATGGGAGCAGCTGCACCAGCACGTCTATTCTTCTGAGTAGGACCCGTTTTCAGGGGTGACCTTCAGGGCCACAGCTACCTATACCGTCGTGCCTTTGTGCAAATTTTAAAAACAAGATATCCCCTCCTTGTGTGCACTTCTTGGCAGCAGTAGAGTGAGCATAGGTTGGATTTCAGTTTGCACTCATCTCCTTGGCTGTGCAGGCTCCACAGTGTGTACCATTTGTACAACTCTCAGTTGCATAACTAGCAGTGACAGTAGCTGATTTAACAGATGCCAGTTCTAGACTTTCCTGAATGGCAAAGCCAACCTGGGTCCCCTTTTTGGACTATTTGTCTTTTGGACTATAGGAGCTTCCAGTGTTCCAGCAAGCTCTAGGGAGAGGGGAAGACTCTAAGGGCAGAGAGAGTAAGACTTTATGCAAATAAAGCAGTAGGTACTTGAGCAATTAACTGAACATAAAAGAAGCTTAGCCACAGTTGTCCCCAAATTGTGGAGATGTTCCTACAACTTATACTACTGCTCCCTGCATGCTGTTCTGATTTTCATGTCTTCTATGTAGGTAGATACTAGGGATTCTCCTGGTCAGGCATAAGTTATTTTGGTTTATGTGTTTTGCTACATATTAGCAAGAGGACTTATGGTTTACACTTGTGAACTTGAACAGTGTGAGTCAGTCTCCCAGCATTAGATCAGTTCTGGGTCAATGACCAAGTAAATATCAGACGGAAAACAGACTTTAACCTGGGCAAATGGTAGTAAATAGAGCTAAATTCAGGCGCCGAGAGCAAGAGTGCCCTGTTGAATTAACAATGTCTCACATGATTGCAGGAGTGGGTCCCTGCCACGCCTTTGCCAACCTTGGGCCACATCAAATTTCTGCAAATGCCTGTTTTGTCCTGCCCTCCCTTTTCCATCAGACCTATGGCCACTCTCTTGCACTTTCCTCACACACTATTGCTGTTGCGTGAAGCTAACCAGAAGTTGTGTCAGGGCAGGGACCCTGCATGTTTCCATATCCATCTTTCCCATCACAGATCCCTGCCCTCAGGAGGGACTTAATAAAAAGGAGTGACTGTCCCACTTTGCCTGGGACTGAGCGATATTTCTTGGTAAGTGGAACTTTCAGTGGTAAAACTGATAGAGTCCTAGGCAAACTGGGATAGTTGGCCACCTGAAGAGTTAGCATGGTTAAAGTTTAAATAGCAGGTGAGATGGATGCAAAATGTGTGGATTCTTTTCCTGAGAGAGACTCGACTCTAAAGAGAAGACAAAGTACTATCCAGAAAAGGGGAAACAGGGTTGAGTTTTTCAGCTTTCTATTCCCCCTCTTTCTTATTTTTAAACCATTCTAAAGCCTTATTTCTAGGATGAGAGAAAAAGTGAGGGTGAGCCTGGATGTAGAGGAGAATTAGGATAATTGAAGGAGCAGCATCTTATCCTCAGGAAGTGAGAGGGGCAGGATGCTGAGCTGTGAGGGCAGTAGAAGGTCTTGTCTGTAGAGAGCTCATGTGTGAAGGTGGGTGGGAAATGGGGGGTGGGGGGGCAATTACAACAGATGTTTTCCATATTGTCAGGACATGGTGTGAGGAGAGGAGGAGGGTGGAGGCTTGAATGGAGATGAGTAAAGGCTTGGGACAACCATTAGAGGATGCAGGAAGACACTAAAACACACTCCAGGCACCAAGGGATGCCCAGCTGAATTGGGGAATTGTGACTATGCATCATACAGTGTAATTACTGACAAGGCTATGATCCAATCTGTTACAATTGCAAGCCTATTACAACACATTATTGGTCTTGAAAAATATCTGCCATTGCACTTAAAAAGAATGGTCAATGGGCAAGTATGGGCTAAACAAGAGATACAAATACTTTCTAATAGGCTGCAGTAGAAAATAACATAAGAGAGGAAGTAACTGTATGTTGAGCCCTTGGCAGGACTGTTATTAATGGGCACTACTTACTGTACTGTGGTAGGTGTCATGGTCAGACACACATGTGCTCAGACTGAAAGGCAATGTGGGGAGAAGAAGAATCAAAGATGGGGCAATTGGAAGACTACATAGGGGCCAAACACACATTCTTGCCATCATGGATAGCAGGGTGGTTTAGAGCCTTGGCCTCCTGGGACTAGAAGTACTCTCTCCCTCTTGGTGGGAATTTATACATACCCCACGAAAACCATTTGTGATAGTTACCAATTTGACCAATGGAAAGACTGCATTTTAATATAGCTAAATAATTGGTCCATGGCTGGTGAATTAGCAGAGATGAGATGTAGCTAAGTGGATTGACTTAGGCCCTCCCCTTGTCTTTCTTACTTTTTACCTATATAATAATAAGGATACTAATAATACCTAACCACAAGCCTTAGTAAGAATTAAATGAGATAATTTATGTGAATGTTCTAGGCACCCCACCAATGCTGCTTATATATTCTTCTAGCATAGAAGAATAGTGGTTCTCAACTGGCAGTGATTTTGACCTCTAGGGGACATGTGGTGATAGAGTTGTTTTTTTTTGTCACAACTAGGGGAGTGCTATTGGTATCTAGCAGGTAGAGGCCAGAGATGCTGCTAAACATTTCACTATGCACTGGACAATCCCCACAGCAAAGAATTATCCTGCCCAAAATGTCAATACTGGTGAGGTTGAGAAGCCCTATGGTTCATAATGCAGGGGACTGGGAACCGTATACACCAGGGATGGCGAACCGATGACACGCGTGTCAGAGGTGACATGTGAACTCATTTTTTTGGTTGATTTTTCTTTGTTAAATGGCATTTAAATATATAAAATAAATATCAAAAATATAAATCTTTGTTTTACTATGGTTGCAAATATCAAAAAATTTCTATATGTGACACGGCATCAGAGTTAAGTTAGGGTTTTTCAAAATGCTAACACGCCGAGCTCGAAAGGTTCGCCATCACTCGTATACACTAACAAAACACAATAGAGCCTCGCAAGTAACAGGCAAATCGTGGTGTTAAGACACTTGTAGATCTGGATCCTGAACCCACTAGTTACTTTTAGCAAGTTATTTAACCTGTCTGAGCCTCACTTTCCAAATGGGAATAATAATAGTACCTACCTCACGGGATAGTCAAGAGACTCAGTGAGCTGGCGCTTAGCTCAGAGCTGGACATGGAAACACAGTGCTGTCATTATTAATGAAAGGCAGGGCAAGTAAGATGCTGGGAGAGAGGTGCGTTGTTTTAGTAAACCAGGGAAGAAGAGGAAATTAAGAAACATTGCAGTGACACTATAGCCTTCATAATTGTCATAGGTTATTGTTTTCCTACTGTGCAATTCTGTCCTGGATGATACTCATCGCCAAATAATACTGATAAATTAAATGACTGTTGAAAAATATTCTGCTTAACACAATGGAATTAATCAGTTTCACCACTTTGGAAGAAATTCTATAGACACCAATTTTCTGGCGTTACAAAAGTTCTTTTCATCGTTAATAAGACTCATTGCTATATTACCCTCTGGTGCTTTCTTAAGAAATGTTTTATTCAAAAGAAAGTGATTTAGTGATGACATCTTAAGTTGTATGTCATGGCTTGATAACCATTTGCTTCCCTCCCCCCACCCCCCACCCCCAAAAAATTCCTTTCTGAAAATATTGCAGTACTTTTGATTTGTACAAACATTGACCTGAATTTTAAAATCTTCTGCAATAGCATTGAGGTTTTGACTTTCTCAAAGGTAGATATTCTCATAATCCTATCTTGGCTGCCTTGAGCAGAGGCAGCTCTCCTTTGCAACATAATCAACAGGCAACATCTTATGTTTTCTGGGTGTTGGTCACTTTTTGCATTGTCATCCTCAGGTCTGCAGAGCTGAAGGGCTCTCCCTTTCCTCTCTAGCTGCTCACTTCCCACCCAGTCTTTTCTCCTCTGCCCCTCCGCCATCCTGATCATGCTGTGTGTACACTTCGTGGCTGGGTAAAACATTTCTGGCTTTCCCCAAATCTCTCTCAGATAACACAGATCAGCCTCCTCACTCTGGGGCCCCTTCAGATTCCATTCATCAAACCTGCTCTTTAGGGAACTTCACACCCTTCACCATTCCTTCCACTGGGGAGAGTGTGGGTAGAGGGAGTGAGGAAGCACGGGGAGGGAGAAGGGACTGGAGGGAGTAATGGAGCAGGAGAGAGGGAGGGAGGGCGCACAGCTTATAAAAAAAGGCAATCGCCAGGCAAATAGATGGGCCAAAAAAGAGCAAGAGACTCGGAATTCTAATGGCTTCCACCTAAGCCTGTGGAACCAATCAAGCAAAGCACTGCAGCAGCTTCGAGGTGTGTTATGTTTTTCCTCTCTGAGCTTCCCAGCAAACTGAAGTGAGAAGTGGAGGAACAGTGTCATCCTCACCCTCTCTGATGAGGAAAATTGGATGCAAAGAGGTTCTAACTTGCCCGGGATGCCCCTGTCAAAGTGGTTGAAGAATGGAAGAAGGAAAGGAGAGAAATGGATCCCAGGCTTGCCCAACTTAAGCCTCTTATATAAGAGGTTTGCAAGAAAAGCTGAGAGAAACAAAATCATCAGAGAGAGCAATGGGAAGCTAGAGAAAGAAAGAGAAGGAAAGAGAGGAAGGACACTGATTTGAGTGGAAAAGAAAGATAAAGATACGGAAAAGGAAGGAGAAAAGCTTAAGAGGAAGAGTGACAGAGAAGAGACTCACCCTCAAGGACCAGCACAAGGGAGGTCAGCGGAGGACCACTGGCCTCCTGTCCTTAATAACATTAACGAGGTAAAGAGACCACACGGGAAGCCATCCCAAATCCATAACTATAAACCTCCGCTCCAGTCCCTTCAATATAGGATTTAATTCATGGTGCCCTAGGAGAGGGAGGGAGAGGATCAGGGCACTGCTTGGAAGGGGCAATTACACTAATATACACTGACCTTTTGCTGGAAAGCTGGAGTGGGGACAGGTGGCCACGGAAGCCACCTCCTGCCCCTTCTGCCACCCCCACCCCATTACCCAAACCCTGTCTTGGCTCATCTGTTCCAGTTAAAGCCAATGGCTTCTTTTTTTTTTTAACACTTGAGATTGTGATTAAAACAATGCCCAACTCCTCTTCATCTCTTTTTCGTGTTTCTTTTATTAAATGAAACTTTTAATCCCGTTTCATCTCCACGTGCATTTTCCAACCGTTCTTTCGTCTTGGGAGAGACCTGGAGTCCACAGCAGTCTCTCACGGGAGGGCGGGTACCTCGCATCAGTCCCGGGGCGCTCCCTCCTCCCCGGGGTCCCCTTCCCAAAGCCCGTCGGGTCTCCAAAGGCTGGAGTACGCGGTGCGCCCGTAGCCCGCGCACACATCGTAGGCCACCTGGCGGGGCTGCGGCGGCGGCGGCGGCTGGGGCAGGACGCAGTCCGAGAAGAAGGGGCCGAAAGAGGCCAAGGGGCCCGGCCCATCCTCCCCGCCGGGGGAGTTCACCGCGGCGGGGTACAGGAGGCGCAAGGGCTCGGTCAAGGTCGAGCCGCCGCGGGGGGGCGCCAGGGATGGCTTCTTGGTCGCGGGACAGGCCGGGGCGCTCCAGGGCTCGGGGTACGGCAGGCTTCCCCCCATCGCCGGCGGCGGCTCGAAGAGGCCGGGCTCCAGCTCGGGGGGTCCCCGCAGGACCGTGGCGCCGGTGGGGAACACATCCAGAGGCTCCGCGGGGAGCAAGACGCCCGCCTCGGAGCCGGCGCCGTAGTCGGGCCCCAGCAGCTCGAGGAACTCCAGGGTCTCGGGGCCCTTCTCCAGGTCGCACAGGTTCACGCTGCACCCCGACGGGCCGCACCCACCGCCGCTCGCCCGGGACGGCTCGGTGAAGAAGGACGGGGGCAGGTTGCGTGCACGCAGCGGCACCTTCCGGGCGCCGGGGGCCGCCGTGCCCCGCAGGGCCGGGAGCATCTCCTCCCGCACCCCCAGAGCCCGCTCACGA
>NW_005871915.1:42937-77216 GCF_000147115.1 Myotis lucifugus
GGGGGGGTCCTTGCCGGGGGGCCGGGACCGCGGCCGTCTGCGCGCCGGGGGTGCCGAGCGCCCGCTTGGCCGGAGTGTCGGCGGCGCCCGGGGAGGGCGGGCCGGCGGGCGCGGCGCCCATCAGGCCGCTGCAGCGCTTGATCTGCTTCTGCAGGTACTTGCGGTGGTTCACCTTCCGCTTGGACTTGCTCGGCTTGTCCAGGGCCAGCTTGATGTTGCTGGACGCCGAGTCGATGAAGCTGAGCAGGTCGCGGGTGGCCTCGCGCGCGTCCCCGCCCTCGGTGCCCGCCAGCAGTGCGCCCGCCGGCATCCCGGGCTCATCGTCCTCGAAACAGCAGCCCTTGTCCAAGGCTCCGAAGGCGCCCCCCAGCCCGTCCGGGGAGCCCCCGAAGCCGAAGGGGACGAAGGGGTGCGTGCTGAGGAGCGCCGCCTGCACCGCCATTGCCTCGTCTCCCCCTCGGCCCGCAGCGCGGCCGGTGCGCCCCCGCCCGGTTCCCGCCCGCTGCCCAGGCCCGGATCCCGGATCCCGTCCCGGCGCGGCCTCCTAGCTCCCGGCCGGCTCGCTGCTCGGCCTCCCGGGGGAGCTCATTAGATCTTGTAAGGGAGGGACACAAGGAGGGAGCGCGCGGCGACCGCCCCAGTGGCGGAGGGGAGGGGCTTACTGAGCTGGCTGGAGGGGGGGTGGTCTGCTTTTCTAATTTTCTGGCCTTTCTCAAGCTCATCGCTTTAACCCCTTGGTTTCCCTTCACTCCGCGGGTTTCTCTTGGCTACTTCCCACCGCCAGACGTGAGGATGGGACCGCCCCTCGGAAGACCTGGGTTTCACTCCCAGCCCTGGCCACAACAGCTCCAGCTACTGGGCACTTGCTTATGCCCTGTGACGTCCATTCTTTGCCTCCTTTAATCTTTGAGCAATAGCCCTGAGGGGTACATGTGATTATCACCATCTAACAAATGAAGAGACTGAGCCTTGGGGAGTTTCAGTGAGTTGGTCAAAGCCATCTCCAGTCTAATCTGACTCCAGAGCCATTCTAAGCCCCAGACAAAACCTGTGGTCTCTCTTGGCCTTGTTTTATTCATCTGTAAGTTGGGGGAAGGACACTTGTGTCTCTTCAAGCTCTAGCCTTGGTGCTAAGATTCTAACTGGTGTTTCCACAGGACTCTCAACTTGGGTGCTCTTTCTTCTACTCAATGATTGTCAGAAGTAACAATTGGTGTATAGAAAATTGAGGCCAGGCTTAGCTCATTTTGTATTAGTGGTAGATAGCAGGAGGCAAGGGAGAAAGGAGTTGCTCCCACTAAGCCAGCTGGTGCTTGAGAAAGCTCTGTGTGTATAAAACTCTCAGCATCTTCGAACAAAATATGGATTGGAATCTATAAGTCATACCATTTAGGTTGTCCTTCTGGAACTTCTGTTGCATTTCAAGAATCACCTTGAAGTTCACTTAGACCCAATTTCACCTGGGCTATCCTCTTGGGATAGAGAAAATGAACAATATGGTAAAACGTGGAAGATGATTCAGAAAAGACTTGGGTTCTGGTCTTAGCCCCACCACTCAATAGCTCTTGACTTGGGTTGAAATCCTTGCTCTGATGAGGATGGATTTGGGCAAACCAGTTGACCTCTTTCTGACTTAGCTTATTCATGTAAAATGCAGGTGAGGTTGCCCACCTCACAGGGCACTTGTGATATTTAAAAGAAACTTCCTGTGAAAAATTCTCATCTGTTGACTGTTCCATAGCCTGTGATGAGTATTTGCCTTTATTTCTCTAAAACACACAAAAAGTTACTTTCTTCCCTTATGTATCTTCTCTATCACATTGTGTTCATGAGGATTAAATGAGATCACATATATGAAAATACTCTGTATTCTCTAGTTAAGTTTTTGTAGGTTAGGTACAGAGTCTGCATGGGGTAGATATATACCATCTCTTTCAAAGCTTTTTTCTTTAAACCCCATTTTTCAGAACATAGTAAAAACCATTAGTGAGTGCCCTGAAGGCACACCCTTATCAAAGAAGAAAGGCTAGATGAACTCTCTTCATTTAGAAGAAGAAGTAGACACTTCCCAAGCCATCATAGCTTCAACAAACTACTTTTTAAATTCAAGTTGGCTCAATTATAATGTATCTTTCATTTGGATTTATACACACAGGTTTTTATCCTTTGTGTCTGGACTATCTATTTTGTTCTTGGTGGTATTTGCACTCAGAAAAATTGTGTAGGCCTGGCCTTGAATTGTACTTCTCACCCCTCAGGTGTGGATGTCAGCTCTTCCCTTCCCCTTCCAGACAGGACCATTCCGTAGGGTCTGGCAGCCAAGAACACTAACTTTTTCTTTTCTTTCTTTTTTTTTCTTTTCTTTTTTACCTTCTTTCAACTGATCAGCTCTTGCAAACCCCGACACAGATTTCATGGGAAAATACATTTAATTTACATCTTTAGTCTGAAATATCTCTCTTAATACCCAAAGAGTTAGTTAAGCCCTAATATAACATATTCAAAATCAATGGAATATGGAAAGATTCATATGTAAAAGTCTCTAAATTTCCAGATCATGCGTGTTCTAAGCATCAAAGTGGATTTGGACTTAGATGAGGCGAGGCTCAAACTCTGGCCTGCCATTTGCTAGATGAGTACCCTTGTTTAAGTCAGTTCATCCTCCTAAGACTCAATTTCCTCATCTGAAAAATGGGAATAGTCATAGCTATTCTCAGACTCTTTGTAGGAATTACATGACACAACAAGGGAGAAATAATACCCCCGAATCTTAATTTTTTCTATTGGTACAATGGAGATCATCCCTTCACCTCAAAATTGTTTTGAAATGGTATATAGGAAAGCTCCTGGCACAAAATATGGTCTCCACAAATGTCCTGGCTTTTGATTCCTTTGACACCACTCATTTCTTACCAACATCCCCCTATAAAATCAGCATCAATTGTTCTTTCCCCCAACAAAGTGAGTGACTATTTTCAGATGCAAGAGAGCAGCAATACTTGCCAGTTATAGACATTTAGAAAAAGGCAGTGTAATATAGTAGAGAGGGTGATGAAATTAGAGCCAGAGATTGAGATTGAAGAGCAATCTAACCCTCTATTATCCAACTGACTATAGAAAAGTCACTTAATCCTCTAGACCTCAATGTTCCCATCTAGAAAATGGGAATAATAGTGAGTATGAGGTAGTTGACCAGGCTATTGTGAAAATCAATGAGATAATAGAGTGAAAGTTCTTTGTCAACCATAAAGGTCCATATAGAAATATCAGTTTTTCATGGCATGTAAGTTCTGTAGCCTGATTCACAAAATTGAATTTTACACATAAAATATGCATCCAGTCACTCATTCATTCAACTGAAAGATACTAACACCAACAGTGTGCTCAGCAGTGTACTCCTATGTTGAATTAAGAGATAAGCCATGATTTCTACCCTTTCTGATGGAAAGACAGACCTGCAAACAAGTCACTATCATGTAATATGATACTTCTCATTGGAATTAAATTAAAGGTACAATCATTGATCGAATAAAAGGACCTTCAATTCAGCCCAGAAAACTTGGGGAAGGCTGCATAGACAGGTAGTAATTGAGCTTAGAGTTTGTGCCAAGCAAAGAAACAATATCTCTGGGAACAGTCTAGGCAGAGGCATAGTCATATCAAAGCAATGGTGTTTATGGACACTACAGATAATAAGGCAACAAATAAAATGGCTTGAAATAGCTCTATACCTACAACCGAAATAAGTCCTTGAAGTTTCCAATATTTAACTAAATTGTACATGTAGACCCCAGCTCACGGTCTCCATTGCTTTCTTCCTTGATCTTTCCTTTAGGGAAGAATTCTGGGATAAAATTTGTTTCAACAAAGTCAGTGGCCAGCTCCTGCCAGGCCCATCAGCCCCTCCTCCTATACCCAGAGTGAGCACACGCTCTTGAGTGGCTTTGACATCAATACATTTCACTTCCTCTGAGGCAGAAGGAGCCCGCTTCAGGCTGCACTAAGGGCCTCTCTGCAGAGCTCCAAACTAGAGTTCTTTTGCTCCAGTGATACCTAATGCTGAGCAAGTGGGATTAGTCTCCTTGGGAACCAAGCCCCCAGGGGCTCAAGAGTTGAACTCACCCCAAACTGTTTGGGAGAATTGAGATTTCACATTGTTCTTTTACACTTGGATTTCAGGACATTACCTAGACAAAAGCCCACCTGAGAGCTGCCTCCTTTCTTGTGGGTAAATATAGCAGCGGGATCAAAAGCTGATTTACTTATTTTGTTTTCCTCTTTGTAACTTTAATCATATTCCCTGCAGGACAAGCTCAGTCCTGAGAGATGTCAGGAATGCATATGCTTAAAGGGAGAAATAATTAGGCATCTTTTTTTTTCTCACTCTCTCTCCCCATACCAATTTCCTGTCACTCACTGGTTTGAAGCCTCAAATAAAACAAATCAATTCCTCAGTTTCACCACACAATTTATAAAGTATCAATTTCATCAAAAATTTTCCCTTACAAATTGTACACCCCCCAAAAATGTATCTCTTGGTTGTTGTTTTTTTTAATTTTATTTTCTCATACTTTCCTCCTGCAAACCACATTCTACTAACACTAGATCTTATTTTCCATATTAAAATATTAGATGTTATTCTGGTCACCTATAGTTGCATAACAAACTACTCCCAAAAAGAGTGTCTTAAAACAATAACTTTAATTGTAACTCACAGTGTTATGGGTCAGTTATTGGAGCAACATGTGGCTGAGTGGAGAAATTACTATCAAAAAATAAAAAAAAAATTTACAGTGTAGAACTGAAGGATTCTACAAACTGAAGGATTTATGGTCAAATACATAAGGAAATCTATTACTTCCACTTATTTTTCTTGGAGACATCACCTCCTTCTCTAGGGATTCTCCATTCTTCTGTTCAGTAACTGTGGATTGTCACTAGGCCTGCTATATGCTATTGTTGTGATACCTCTCTTGGTCATTACCCAGGGAATTCTCTTTGCTTCTCTTCCACGATGTATGCCCCCTCTTTCTTTGGATACCCCTTTTTTAATATTTTCTTCATTATTGAGTGGGTCTGGAAGCATTTCCAAATTGAAAGAACCCATAAATATCTAGCAAATTTAATTTTTAAAAAATATCCATAACACAGCACATCATTATGAATTTATGGAATATTAAAGAATAAATAAAAGATTCCAGGGAGGAAAAAAATGAATCAGAATAGCATCAGACCTTTTATTAACAACACTGGAACTTTGAAAACAGTGGGAAAATGTCCTTGAAAATCTGAAAGAAAATTATATTTTACTTAGAATTCTATACCGAATCCAATGATCAATCAAATTTGAGGATAGAATACCAATATTTTACGACATATGATGTCTTGTAACATTGCCTGTCAAGAAACTTTGATCAGGGAACCACTGAACAACGTGCTCCACAACTACACTGGGGGGACTGGGAAAGGGAAGAGGGGAGTAACCCGCAGGTGGAAAAGGTGTAAGTGCCCTATAAGTAATAGAGTGTTCAGGACAAGTGGTTTTCTAGGCGTGGCACTTATAAAAGATCAAAGGGAGAGAAAGCAGAATTGGACAAGGAATGCTTCAGAGTATTCAGTGCACATCTAAGACCTGTGAAAGGAAAGAGGAAGCCAAGTAGGGAAGGCCTCCGTTTTGTAGATCTGACAAAAGTCTCTACAAGACTACAGTGGTCATCTAGAGCAAAGATGACTCATTCAAGGAATACTGCAATCACAGGTGGCAGCACCTCGAGAAGAGTGTGGCCTCAACTTAGAGGAGGGAGAAGAGAACCTGAGGCTGCCAGCCACACTCAGAGCAGCTGGGTGAAGAGTTCTTTCTTGAAGAGGAATCAGAGCAGTGCATCTCCATGTCTGCCACATAAGATTATTTTCAAACATGTAGGTAAAACTAGGAAGAAGTCGTTTTTAAATGTTCAAAGTGAGAGTAGAGATAACGTGGAAGAAAATTATAATACATCACTATTTTCCTTTCTAAACTGTGCACATATTTATTTTAATAACAAATTTAAATTTAGAAAGTCATTCTATTGGAGCTTTTTCATTTACTTCACAATCACTCTATTCTTAGTAGACATAATGACACTATAATGCTAATAAGGATACTGTAACAATGTCAAGGGTATTTCTCAAGTGCCTTATCTTAGCAACATATTCAGTATTCTGAATAGCCAGGACTAATCACTTTAGAGGCAAAATATCAAGACTGTTTCATGTTGAGGATAAGATAACAGGATTTTTAGGAATAGAATTGTGGTGAAAGCAACTTGCTTACCTAAGGTTTGATTTTGATTTTTCCTTTTAGGTGATGATTCACACTTATCCAAGAAAGAAATTAAAGGCATATTATTGAAAAAATATTTCAAAACCATGTCAACATGCTGCAATGGAGCATTGAAAAGGATTTCTAGCACCAAATGCAGCCAAAAGTGGAATTGGAAGTGCCTTCTACCAAATTAAAATAGTCAAGAGTGTTATGCTTGTAATATCTGATGAGATATGAGCTAGAAAGCTTTATAATTGGGTTATAGAAAACCAGATAGATAGATATATAGATAGATAAATGATAGATGATAGATGATAGATAGATAGATAGATAGATAGATAGATAGATAGATAGATAGAGAGATAGATGATAGATAGATGATAGATAGATAGATAGATAGATAGATAGATAGATAGATGATAGATCCTAATGTGGGCAATTTCTGGCATTGATTCAGCTGTTTATTGTTACCACAATGAGTCCAGACTCTATTTTTATGCTCCATCTTCCTTGATGTGTTAGTTATCCTTCTTTGAGTGCCTTGTGGTTGCAAGATGGCTGATTTACTTCCAGACATCACACTCCTATTCTGAAAGGGAAAAGGGCCTTTTCCTGGAGATGCTTTGATTTTATACAGAAAGAGAGGCCCTCCCCAGAGAAAAACATCTCCTAGCCAAAACAAGATTATATGATTAACCTTGCACCACTCTATTACCATAGGAAAGGATATTACTATGATTTGTTTAGACCAATCATAATTTAACCCCAGGAGCTGGGTAGGTATCTATACTTATTGAGATTAAGGGAATCTCTGCCCAAAACCTAGACTGGTCAGTGTTCAATTTACAGGAAGAAGGGGGAAGGACAGCTGTTGCACACATAAAGGACAAGATCCCTTGTTTGATTCAAATATCCAGAACTGTCTAACAGAACCACCAAACATCTGCTGTTATTCCCAACAACCTATAATTGCGAGCTAGAACTTCTAATTTAGTAGGAACAGACAGTAAGAAAAATTGCTTAGTTACAGAACCTGACCTACAGTTGAAGCAATTGGATACTGATCTGGATTTCTGCAAATAACCTGAAAAACTGATATGAAATCAGTCTGACTGGTATGAAATATTTTTATTACTATTTAAAGCTGTGTTCTCTTGCTGTAAGCCATGGTTAATTTTTTAAGAATTTATTTCATTTGCCTAAAATTGGTGATCTGTATTAATGGGTGTGGTGTTCCTTTTTGAAGTGATAAAAATGTTCTGGGATTAGATATAATGATGGCCATATAATGTTGTGAATATACTAGAAACCACTGAATCACACATGTTAAACAGTCAATTCTTATGGTATATGAATTATATCTCAAAAAAAATTGGTGGCAGGCATGTGTGCTGAGTTCTCATTATGAGGTTCCCGGATGTATAAAGTGTGAGAAAGAGCCCCTTAGGCAATCTACAGATGAGCACTAGATCTCTGAGGAGATGGAGTCAGCGGTGAGGTAACAGATCTCCATCGCCTGCTTCCTTCCCGGCAATGTTCGGACAGTGAAGAGACAGACCCTGATTCATGTGGGCTGTAAAAGCTGTTCTACATCATGCTGGACAACCACATTCATTAATCCAACCAATGAAATGACCAATTTGCTGTCTATAAATCCTCTCTTCACAGAGCACAACACTGTTCAGATCCTAGAACTTCCAACAGAAACTGTGCGTTATCCTATATGCAAGAACCTCAACATCCAATCTATAATTGAGGAAAGAATCGGGCTTGTGGCAACACAGGGGACAGAGGAATAATTGGCTAGGAGGTCAGGGAAGGCTTCACACAGGCCTAAAGGCTGGGGAGGAACCTGCCACAGAAAAAGAAAGGGGGCAAAGGACATTTCAGGTGAGGACACAGTCAGGTCAGAAAGCACAGAAGTAAGAGACAGAATGGTTTGCATGGATGGGAGTAGCTGGAGACAAGGCCATAGACAGAGGAGAAGGTACTTGAATGCAGTATCAAAATTTGGGGCATTATTATATAAGCAATGGGGTGCTATAAAGGATTTTAAGCACAGAGAATGGTGAGTTCTTTATTTTAGAAATATTATTCTGTGATATGATGGAATCCTATCTAATAATAGAGAAACATGGTAATTAACTGTAACTTTGCTACCCTTCCCATTGGCTAATCAGTGGGATATGCAAATTAACTGCCAACCAAGATGGCGGCCGGCAGCCAGGCAGCTGAAGCGAACAGGAGGCTTGCTTGCTCCAGTGATGGAGGAAGCCAAGGTTTCCCGCCTGCCGCAGCTGGCCTCTGAGCTGCAGTCTAAGAAACAATGTTGCAATTATAGAAGCTAAACAAACCCCAGAAACCTGCTTTCAGCCAGCCTGCCTCAGAGCTGGAGTTGCAACAGTGTTTCAATTATAGAAGCCAAACAAACCCAGATACCTGCTTTCAGCAGCCAAGGTCTAAGAGCTGGAGCCAAGCCTCAGAGCTAAAGCCAGCTCTCAGCTCCAGTGACAGCCATTTTTAAATCCCAGAATAAAAAAAAAAGAAAAAAAGGAGAGGTTGGGAGCCTCAGTCACCCGCCAGCCTGAAAACGGCCCTCAGCCCCTCACCCACACTGGCCAGGCACCCCAGTGGGGACCCCCACCCTGAAAGGGGTGTGACCAGCTGCAAACAGCCATCATCCCCTCACCCAGGTTGGCCAGGCACCCAAGTGGGACCCCCACCCTGATCCGGGACACCCTTCAGGGCAAACCAGCTGGCCCCCACCCGTGCACCAGGCCTCTATCCTATATAGTAAAAGGGTAATATGCAAACTGACCCTAACAGCAGAAGGACTGGGAATGACTGGTCACTATGACACACACCGACCACCAGGGGGCAGATGCTCAATGCAGGAGCTGCCCTCTGGTGGTCAGGGTGCTCTCACATGGGGAGCTCTGCTCAGCCACAAGCCAGGCTGATGGCTGCCAGTACAGTGGTGGTGGTGGGAGCCTCTCCTTCCTCCTCAGCAGCGCTAAGGATGTCGGACTGCAGTTTAGGCCTGCTCCCCGCTGGCAAGTGGACATCCCCCGAGGGCTGCCGGGCTGCCAGAGGGATGTCTGATTGCCATCATAGGCCAATCCCCTGGGGAAAGGGCCTAAGCCAGCAGGTGGTCATCCCCTGAGGGGTCCCAGACTGTGAGAGGGCACAGGCGGGCTGAGGGCCCTCCCCTCGCCCCGAGTGCACAAATTTTTGTGCACCGGGCCTCTAGTAGAATATATTTGGTAATTAAAACAGTACAAACTACCCTGCAACTACAGGGTTGAATCTCATAAGCATTACCTTGGGCCAAATAAGCCAAAGGTAAAGGAGTGTGTACTGTACTGTAGATTCCATTTATATAAAAATCCTAGCACAGGAAAACAAATTCATGGTGCTGGAAATCAGAATAGCGGTTGCCTGTGGGGGAAGGGGTTGACTGAAAGGGGGGCCATGTTGGCTACAGGGGTATACGCATATGTCAAAACTCAAGGAACTGTAAACTTAAAATCTGTCATGTCCGTGTTTGTACATTATGCATAAAACACAAAAGAAAAGAAATCTCACTCTGGCGTTAGTATGCACGATGGATTGGCAGAGAGCAAGGTTGAAGAAGATTAACCTGCCTTTCAATTCTTTTCTGTTATATTTCACTCAGGCCCTGCTCAGTCATGTGGTCAGTCCACTGCAGGCCTAAGCAGATGAGTCCAGGAGGGAGCTGAAAATACCTGATTTCCAAATAGTGATTGCTCCCTTTCCTTTTCCTAGAAATGGGAAAAATTACATTAGACCCTCCATGTGGAATATTTTTGTTCAGACATCATTCAAATACCTGGTATCTTACTCCTCTTAGAAGCACTAGACTTCAGTTGAATCAATGTGGAACGACTCCATCTGAACACAGTTTTTAAGGCTGCTTTGAGCCCACAGAGGTTTACGCAAAAATGGGACAAGGGCAGACACCCGAGACCCAGGGCCTCAGCAAAGCAGGGTAACTTGAGCAGCCCTCAGCCCAATATCCGGTGTGGCAGACAGAAATGCTTAAAGACCTAGATCCTATTATATGAGGTTGAATTCATTCAATTAAACAGCTAAGTAGCTCGCTCAGCCCAGCCCAGCCGCTGGAACACTTCTCTGCGGAGTGCTAAAACAAGGGCCTGGGGGGCAGCTGAAGTTTGCTTCCTCTTGTGTGAGGCCAGCTGGGGTTGCCTAGCACAGGGCCAAGCTGGGGACGGCCAACATCGCATAATTGCATTAAACCTGCCTGTTCTTTCAGGAAAGCACTTCCTGGCGGTATCAAGGAGGAAATGAGTTAAGGGGAAGCTTTTCAAATCTTAGGATACCACACCTATCTCTCAATCCCCCTGCCTCAACCCCTCAAAAACACTTTAATGAAAAGAAAATCTGAATTTAGATGCCCTCGTGTATGTTAGTTTTGCTATATTATACTTGGTCTTTCCTAGTTATTATTAAAGTGACTTGTTGGGCATAGCATTTGAGGCAGCAGGAAATAGATTATATTTCTGTAAGGTAGAACCAGGCTATCACTAATTCCATTGCACTTTCTGAGTATTCTATTCTGCTTTCAAAATCCACATTAAATAGTAGTGTCTCTCAAAAAGCCCTCCTGTTTCTTTGTTACCACAAGCTCAGGCTGTTATATCTCCCTCCCTCGTGCTTCCCCAATTCTTTATCATTTTTATGGCACTCCTTCATCTGTCCATTCCCCCAACAAGCATTTATTTATTTCCTGCCTTATTTTTAAAGCAGTACTGGACACTTTCACATATTATTCATTTAATCCTCACAATAACTCTTCCAGGTAGTTAATATCATCCCCATTTTACTGAAGATACCTAAACACACAGAGCTGAGGAGCTGGATGAAGGTCAAACAGCTGGTACTACAGTACTTAGCTTTAAATCTAAATCCGATGCCCAGGCTGCCTTGAATCAGCTAGTACTTGTCTATCGTCGCCACTTAGTAAATATCTATTGGGACCTACTATGTGTGAGGCTCCCACTTAAGCACCAAGGATGCACATATCAAGTCCTGGTCCTAAGGAGAGAGAGACATATTCCTTATGATTTATTTGAGTCCAGCAGTCATGCCATTTATTATTCATTCATCAGATATTTGCTGAGCACCTGCTATATCATACGTATACCATGCTCTAGGCATAGAGAAATGGCATAGACATGATTCCTGTCCTCAGGACAGTGTTTGAATAGAGGCACAAGCAGACTGTCACTGGAGCACACAGGGGAGAGTAAATCATTATGTATGCGAAGATTGGAGAAGGCTTATAAAGAAGACACCATTGAGTTGGGCCATAAAGAATAAGGAGAGTTTTTGATAGGTTTTTTTAGAAATATATTTTATTGATTTTTTACAGAGAGGAAGGGAGAGAGATAGAGAGTTAGAAACATTGATGAGAGAGAAACATCGATCAGCTGCCTCCTGCACACCTCCCACTGGGGATGCGCCCGCAACCCAGGTACATGCCCTTGACTGGAATAGACCCCGGGACCCTTCAGTCCGCAGGCCGATGCTCTATTCACTGAGCCAAACCGGTTTCTGAGCCAAACCTGTTTCGGCAGAGTTTTTGATAGGTTTGTTTGTTTTTTAAAAGACAGGGGTGGGGGGTGGGAATCCTAGAGAGAATCCTTATGAGCCAGGACATGGAGGTATAAAGCTGCAGGGTAGCGTCAGGGTAATTTAAATGGTACTCTGTGGCTGGAATGTACAGGGTGAGGCAGGGAGTAGAGGAAGATCGGAAAGTGTACCTCAAATACTGTGCAAAGGAGCATGGATTTGGTCTTATGGAAATGGAGAGATTTCTGAGCAGAGGAACTTATCTTTCCTTGTGTTCCCTGGCGTGTGGCACACTGCCTTATGCTTGGTAGCAGATTTTAGCATTTGTCACTTTCCTGGCACCAGAAAAGACTCTGGCCCCCAACCTGATGCCATGCTCTGTTTACACAAGCCAGACAATGCCTATGCTCTTGCATATAGCAGTTTTCTCGCCAGCCCCTCTGCCAAGGCATCCCAGATCTCAGAGCAATCTTTCTCTTTTATCCAAGGCCAAATTGCTGCCTCCATGTTATTGTCACTGCTACAAACTGCTAATTTCTCCTTGGAGATCAGAAGTTGGTCCAGTGGAAGATATACTAGACTGGGAGGTTTAAAGAACCAGGGTCCTGATCCTGTTCTACAAGGAATGGAACCTTGGCCTGTCTCTCCTCTATAAAATGGATAGATGATCTCTAAACTCCATTTCAAACTTAAGAGTGTCTGATTTTAATTTCAGGGTCAACATGCTTCTGATTTTAATTTTAGTTAGGGCAGTGTCTATATCAGCAAAGTTCTGCTTTAACATGTGGCAAAATCATTTCCTATGGTTGTAATCTGTTTTGTTCTCCCTGTACTTTGCCTCACAGCTCCAGAATCTACCTCCTTCTTGCCCATTCTAGGAAGGTTGCCAGGAATGTTTGCATATATGCCTCAGGAGAGTTTTGTGTTGCTAAGCTAGGAACAGAACTTGCTAAAGGAACCCCTCTCTGCCAAAGAGGATCTGATTTGAAATCCTAAATGCAGTGAGGATGGAGGCCACTTGTCCTAAATAGGATCCAGAGAGAAGGGAGCAGTTTTCAGAAGAGAGAGGCAGGAATAGCCACATTGAATAGACCTTCTTTCTTAGGATGATTATAAAATTGATCTTTTGTGGGAGGACATTTTGTAGATAAAAGGTGACATTATTTATCAATAATTAGCCTGGAAACCAGGGAGTCACCCCACACCACCATAAAATCCAAGAAGAAATGTGGTGGCACACCCAACTGTCCTACAGAAATCACTAATCAATCCCACACTCTTTCTACTGAGCTTAGATGAATCACATATTCCACCACTTAGAATGGTACCTGCCCTCAGGAGGGACTTAATAAAAATGAGTGACTAACCGTCCCAGTTTGCCTGGGACTGAGTAGTATTTCTTGGTAAGTGAAACTTTTTTGAAGCAAGGTGGGTCTGACCTTGGTATCCCTGCATCACCCAGCCAGTCATTGGTCTCCGGTGGACTTGAGAGAGGACATGACCTTGGGCAAGGCAATTTCCTTAAGCTGTGGGCAATGCTTGGTTGAAGGGCCAAGCTGTCAGCCATCAGCAGACAGTAGATTCAACTGTCGAGGAATGGGTTCATGACCTCCCAGAGGGGATCTGGGCATAGTACCACAGTACCCACTAGGCCTTATTTTCATTACAAGGTTAACTGTAGTAAAAAGATTTCAACTCAAGGGCCCACACTGATGGATTAGTAGTGTCAGGAACACTAGTTAGAGTAATCACTTTGTAAGTTATATAAATGTATAATCACAGTTATATACCTAAAACAAATATAATATAGTATGTCAAGTGTTACTGAAAAAAAATTTACAAAGACTTAAGCCCCAAAGTTAACTTTTTAATTTGTATCTTAACAGAATGGGTCAATTAGCATATTTTCTTGTTCCCACATTTAATTGATCTTAATATAAAAGCTGCCCTGAAAAATATATGCTCCTTCAATATTTGCAATCAGAAAAGGGCAAGTCTTCTCTTTCTCTGATCTCTAATGGAACAAACAAGACTGTTGTGTGTTTCCACAGCAATAAAGAGGAACAAACATTTTTAGGGAGACAGGAGATCTGGGTTTTGGTTCTGGCTTTGCCAATAACTCACTATGATGTATGCAAACCATTTACTTTCTCTGGGTAGGTCCAAATTTACTTGTCTATAAATATAGGACTTATTAGAAAAATTATCCAAAACTTGGAAATAAGGCAGAAAGGTGGGTCTCACATTCTTTCAGTGTTATGCAGAATGAAGACCATAGATTGTCCAGAGGAATGTATTTAATTGCTCTCACCATTGCTATTGATTGAAGGTGCCAGATTTAGTAAGGTTGCTTATGACCTGGTAGAGTTTTGTCCAGTAGATATGAAAATAATTTCTGTCCATGAAACAGATAGCCACAAAAATTTATGACCTAGTTTTAAAAAATGTAATCCAGTAAACTTCCCCTTTCAATGCTTAATATATATTCTTGGCTTCTTAAATGTTCTTTGAACCAATCATCCTCTTAGTGATTCCATTGCTAATTCCTGAGTTGAATAGACTCTCTTATGTGTGGTTCATTTTATATTTGTCTGAGAGTCCTTCTACCTTTTTTAAAAATTATACTTTATCAAGCTTGATGTGCTCCATGATAATGACCCTGGAAGACAACCCATCTGCACACCCATCTTGAGGACTCAGGGATCTTTTGGTTTTAATATAACACAAAGGCATCTAGTACATCATTCTGTAGTAATCTTCTGGACCATGTTACCCACTGAAGAGTAGTCAGCAATACCAGAGTTACCAGATCCACCGTCCTGATCACTGTGGCTGCGGTGGAGGCTGAGAAAAGAGCAGCACAGCCAAGGCTTAGTGAGAGGGACTTTCCCAAGGTCTGCAAGGTTCGAAAGTTACATATTGTCAGAGCTGGGACTCACAGCAGACTTGTCTTGCACTAAAGGCAGGCCCATAGCTACACTCCTCACACATCCATGCCATGTCTCATCTGCCTGTATCCCCAATGTATAGCACATATGCCTAGTACATAGTAGGCACTCGGTATATACTCCATGGAATTAAGAATTTTTAAATATTCCTAGGGATGTTTCCAAAGGAGCAAATCTATCACTTAGCCTCACTTCAGAGCACTAGAAAAGACAGCCACCAGGAGCCAGACAGATCTATGTTCCATCCCATCACTGCCATTTCATCGCCAATTTAGCAGTGTAACCTTGAACCAAAAATGAAATTCTGTGAGCCTCAGTTTCCATCCTGTCACACGGGATTAATCCTCACATAATTGATTATTTATCCTTGTTCTGAGGATTGAAGTAGGAAAAGGAATGAAGAGCACTTAGCACAACACCTACCCCAAAGGTGCCTCCACCAGAATGGCCTTTTGGTCTTTCCCTCCCCTCTCCAGACCCTGGAAGGCTTTGAGGCCTTGGCTGTGTTGCTGCTTCTACCAGCACCCTCCCCAGCCACACAGTGATCAAGGGATGAGAAAATCGCTCTGTTCAAACAGGTGTCACTGTTCTAAACCTACAGTCTCATTTCCTGATTGTGTCTTAATCTGCTCGTCGGTGGTGAAAGTTGATTTCTGGCACATTCTTATATCAGTGGGAATTTCTGCCCTTGGCTGACAGGCATTATGGGCTGGCTTTGACATACAGCCCTACAGGGCCTGAACAGCCCCTATTCTTTCCCAGTCCTGAAAGGGAGCTTTGTGCCAAGGATTCATTAAACTGCACTGCACAGCCCCTTCATAAATGGAGCTCAATAATGAACAGTCGATTTAACTGGAAAAGCTGCTGGAGCTGTTAAATTAAAGGGAAATAAAGTGCACTTTAGACTCAGTCTGCCAGAAGAAATGGTGACCTAAAAGGAAAATCTTTATTTTTATTGAATTGAAGTTTTTAAAAAGTTTAATATGTCCAGGAAGCTTCCTCGTGACAGACAATGAGACGGGAAGACTCAGAACGCAGGCTTGAAATAGTGTGCCTATCCATCATCCCCAAGGGAGTCTCAGGGGCTCTTAGAGGCTGCAAAGGAATGGTCTAACTTTGAGAAATAGATATTAGGGGGTGTTGTAATATATCACACAAAAAGTGGGTTTTTAAATTTTTTAAAAAGTGTTTTAAAACCAGGCTTTCTCTTTCACTCTGAATATTTGAAGGACCAAGAGCCATTCGTTACTGTTTTTCTGCTCTCCTTCAGGGAGGAGACCCATTATTTCTCATACTCCAGCTCAGTTATATTTGATTTGAGTAGCGTGCTCTGACGTCTGACTCAGTAGCCTCTCCTTTAGGTTTGAGATTTTCAGAAGTATGCGTAAGTGCTCTGAAGAACTTTCTCTTCAACTTCACCTCCTGCGTTACAGACCTTCTTAGCATGATAAGCAAGAACTTCTTCTCAGATATGCTGGGATCTGTCATTTTTAATAACTCAACACACAAGAAGCCAAAGCCACTGTGCTTTGTCAGGTAAAATAACCATATGGTCGTCTTACCTTTTCTCTGCTAAGCTGCGGTGAGCTAGGCATTCTTAACATGTCCCTCCATCCTCCTAGTTTTCAGATCTTTACATAGAATCTGCTCCTGAGTATGTTACAGGCATTACAGTCCTAGTCAAGGCTGTTTCTGGTTTTCCTCTGAAGCACTGTTTTACCAACAAAAATGATGAAGTCACTCATCTTGGAATTTAAAGAGAAATCTGAAAGGCACTGTAACATAAATAAAGGCCCACTTCCAGCCTCATTGTTCAGGGTCACTGGAATCCAAGCACCGATTTTCAGTTGCACAGCAATACATAGGGTGTCCCAAAATCACGCAAGATTTGAAATTGAATTGAATTGCAAATCTTGCGTGAATTTTGGGACATGCTATAGAAAAGGCAAAACTTCCTAAGAAGGTTTATGTTCTCTTTCTGAATCTGCTTTATTTTTCATTTTTAAACCTAAGGCATCTATGTAATTTTTTAGGATTCTGCATTATGCAATTCAAAGCTACCTTGAAAATATCCTGAAGGTGAAATATATAAACCTGTGCACGTATTCATTTTAATAGTAATTATGGGGACCCACTAAATAGTGTTGTTTTATTCTTTGCCCATCTACCACTAATGGGTCACAGTCAACCAAAATAAATCGTGGGCTCTCCACACCATGGAATTCTGGGTTCATAATAAAACTGCAGCCTGTGACCACTCCTGGGATGGACTTTGCACACTGTGAGCCCTAATAGTTATTTCTCTCCAACCCAGCAGAGCAAAGAAAGTTTCATTCATCTTCATTAAAGATTACCAGAGTCCAGCCTTGGCTGGGTTTCTCAGTGGTTGGAGCACCGTCCCATATACCAAAAGGTTGTGAGTTTATGGGTTCAATTCTGGTAAGGGTACATATCTAGGTTGTGGGTTGGGCAACCAATAGATACTTCTCTCTCTCTGTGTCTCTTTCTCTTTCATTAATTAAAAACACACAAATATACATATCCTCAGGTGAGGGTTAAAAAAAAAAAAGATCATGCCCTAACTGGATGGAGCGTCGGACTGCGGACTGAGGTGTCCTGGGTTCAATTCCGTTCAAGGGCATGTATCTTGGTTGCGGGCACATCCCAAGTGGGGGGTGTGCAGGAGGCAACTGATTGCTGTTTCTCTCTCATTGATGTTTCTAACTCTCTATCCCTCTCCCTTCCTCTCTGTTAAAAAAAAAATCAATAAAATAAATTTTAAAAAAAGATTGCTAGAGTCCAAATTGGCTATGCCATTCTATGTGGATTGCATGGGCCTGATTACATCTTGACATTTAGCAATGGGGTAAATATTCATTAAGAAATACATATTAGAGCCCAGCTGGTGTGGATCAGTGGTTGAGCATCAGCCCATGAAGTTACCAATTTGATTCCCAATTGGGGCACATGCTGGGTTTCAGGCTCTATCCCCAGTAGTTAGGAGAGTAGGAGGTGGCCTTTCAAATCATGTTTCTATCTCTTTCTCCCTCTCCCTTTCTCTATCTCTCAAATTAATTTTTAAAAAACATTAGAAAAAGAAATACATATTAGACCAGGCCAACTTTTACATATGGCATCGGCCATTCAAATGCCATTACATATGAATTATCCCTACTCTAACAATTACACCTGATTCAAATGATATTCAGCCTTAAAGATGGGAGGGAAGAGGACTTTCTGGATCTCCATAGATTCAACTACAGGCAGGCTACAAGTGAAGGAGAATGTGAATATATTACAGCTTATCTAGAGAAAAATGCTTATCTAGAGAAAAATGACCAGAAAAGTGATGGTGATCAAAATCAAAGTACAGGAGGAAGCATGCTCCTATAGGATTCATTTCTTAGTTATTCCATTTGTTTTAATGACTAAATTTTTTAAATCTTCACCCAAGGATATGTTTTATTGACGAGAGAGAGAGAGAGAGAGAGAGAGAGAGAGAGAGAGAGAGAGAAACATCGATTGGTTGTCTCTCATACATGCCCTGATCAGGAGTCAAACCCACAACCTAGGCATGTGCCCTGGTCTGGAATCGAACCCTCAACCTTCCAGTGTACAGCTCAACACTCCAGCCAATTGAGCCACATCGGCCAGGGCTAATAACTAAAATTTGACGTGCCATTTTCCTACCAGTGTAATCTTTCTGAGGAAAGAAGTTATCCTCAGTGCCTGTGTGACAGTTATAAAAGGTATAAATATTTGCATAAAGGGAAATACAAGAAGGAGAAGAAAGGGAGAAAAGAACAGAAGAAATATTTAAAATGATAATATCTGAGAATTTCTCCTGAATTAATGTCAACATCAAATCACAGATTCAGGAAGACCAGAGAACACCAAGCAGGATAAATGCCAAAACAACAACTACAAAATACTACACTTAGACCTATCATTTTGCAACTACAGACAATGAAAGACAAATAAAAAATCCTGAAAGAACCCACAAGAAAAAACACCTTATCATAACACTAATCAAAAGAAAGTGGGAGTAGCTATATTAATTTCAAATAGAGCAGACTGACAGGAACATTATCAGGGATACATAGTGACATCGCATAATAATAAAGGGGTCAATTCTCCAAAAAGGCATAACAGTCCTTAATGTATATACACCTAATAATGGTGTCAAAATACATGAGGCAAAAACTGATAGTACCACAAGGAACTTTGAAGTTAAATATCTCTGTAAGTAATGAACAGATCCACCAGGCAGAAAATCAGTATGGACAGAGTAGAACTCATCAACACCATCCATCATCAATTGGACATAATGAGCATCCATAGACTACTTCATCTAACAACAGCAGGATGCATGTTTTTCTCAAGCTTTCATGGAGCATTCACTAAGACAGACCATATTATGGGCCATAAAATACAATATAACAAATTTAAAAGAATAAAAATCACATAATGTCTGCTTTCAGACCTAATGGAACTCAACTAAATATCAATAACTGAAAAATAGCTGGAAAATCCCAAATACTGGGAGATTAAACAATGCATTTTTAAAAAGCATATGGGCTAAAGAAGAAATCTCAAGAGAAATTAAAGAATATTGTGAACTGAAAGTTAAAACACAATCTATCAAAATTTGTAGTATACTGCAAAAGCAGTGCTTAGAAGGAAATTTTAGCATTGAATGAATTTCTTAGAAAACTATATAGAAAGATCTGAAATCAGTCATTTAAGGTTCCACCTTCAGAAACTGGAAAAGAAGAGGCAATTAAATCCAAAGTAAGCAGAAGAAAAGGAAATAATAAAAATTAGGTATATCAAAAGAAACTGAAAACAGTGATTTGAAAAAATACATATATGCACTCCTATGTTCATTGCAGTGTTATTTGCAATAGCCAAGATTTGGAAGCAGTCCAAGTGTCCATCAGTAAATGAGGGATAAAAAAGCTGTAGTCCATTGACACAATGGAATATTACTCAGCCATAAAAAAGAAGGAAATCTTAACTTTTGCAACAGTGTAGATGGACCTAGGAGGTATTATGTTAAGTGAAATAATCCAGTCAGAGAAAGACAAATACCATATGATTTCACTTATATGTGGTATCTAATAAACAAAATAAACAAACAAAATAGAAACAGACTCTTACCGAGAACAGACTGACAGTTCTCAGGGTGGGGGAGGCGGGGGGTTGGAAAGCTGGGTGAAACAGGTGGAGGGATTAAGCAAAAATCCCTCATATAGAGACATCAGTATGGGGAAGGGAGTGAGGGCAGGTAAAAGAGGGTAGAGGGTGAATAAATGATGACAGGAGACGACTTGACTATTGGTGGTGAATACACAGTACAATATACAAATGATGTTATTATAGAATTGTACACTTGAAATCTATTTAATTAACCAATGTAACCAAAAAAATTTCAATAAACATATATTTTAAATACATTAGAGCAGAAATCAATGAAATAGGTAACAGTAAATCAGTGGAGAAATACAATGAAACCTAAAGCAGATACTTTGGAAAGATTAATAAAAAATGGTGAGCCTCTAGCCAGGTCAACTAAGTAAAAAAGAAAAAGAGAGGACATAAATTACTAATATCAGAAATGAATCAGGAGACATCATTGCAGATATCATGGATATTAAAAGGATAATGAAGAAAGACTATAAATAAATCTATGCCTGCAAATTTTATTACTTATATAAAAATGGATCAATTCCTTAACAGATACAATCTTCCAAAATTTGTGCAAGAAGAAATAGTCAATCTGAATAGGCCTGTATCTATTAAAGAAATTGAATCAATAATTAATAACCTTCCTAAACAAGAACCACCAGTCTGATATAAAGCTTGACACTGCATGATGGTGAATGATGCAGGCAGGTCCAAGTAGAACACAAGGGAGAGACAAAACGTTTCCCTCTAGAAAAACTGTCATCTATGGTTTTGACAAAGATGAAGAGAATCACAGAAGCCTTCCTTGGGAAGATAGCTCCCAATGCTGTTGTTACAGTATCACCTTACTTTCATGACTCTCTGCATATCTGGTCTCAATGAACTTAGAATCGTCAAGGGACCAACTGCTGTTGCTTTTGCTTATAGCTTAAACGAAAAGGTTAGAGCAGAAAGAAAAGAGCTGATCTTCACTTAGGAGGTGGCACTTTTGATATGTCAAACCTCACTATTAAAAATGAAATCTTTGAGGTTAAAACTACAGCTAGAGAGGCAAATGATCGATGAGTCAAAAAGGGGTGTTTCAAGATGGTGTGGAGTAGATAGATCTTTCTTTCACTTCCTCCCAGAAACTGGAACTTAAACTAAATTGGGGAACATTCACTCTGAATACCAACTGAAACCTGGCTGAAGAGGAGACTTTTAAACAAGGGAGAGCAGGAAGCACCTCTAGACTGGTAGGAAGGGTAGCATCACAAGAGGGGCTAGCCCTGCTCCCTGGGGTGGCAGGCTAAGGGTGCAGAGGGATATCTGGGCTGAGGTGGGGGGAGGGAGTGTTGGGAGTTGAGGGTTGGTAAGGGTGTGTAGAAGGGGGGATTGGTGGAGAAATTGGAGGGTGGGATTTGGGATTTCCCCCCTGAGAGGAGTGAGGCCTGAAGCCCAAGCATCAATCCCCAGCCTGGAGCACCAGAGGCAGGAATAGCCACCCAAGTGACATACAAAGGTGAAATGCAATGGGGGTCCTCTGTTCCTTGGGGAGAAATGGAGCCTGGCAGAGACAAAGACACTTTTCATTTGAAAGGGCCAGAGAGGAGGATTTTCTTTTGCAGCCAATCACTCTGTTCTTCAGTAGAGGGAGGGCATGCATATCAGCATTGCCTGAGGAGAGAAGGGAGAAGCTGCTGAAATACCTGTGCATGGTGTATACCCCACCCCACCCCTACCCTCTGCAGCAGCCATTGTTCCTGCAGCCTCTCCCAGCAGCAGCAAGGCAATTACCCTGCTCTCTGGAATACAATTTATCCCACACTCTAGAATCCCACTTGCCCCACCCTGCATCTTGGTACCTGCTGAGGAGGCAGAAGCAGAGCCAGGCCTATGGGTCTGGGTAGTCTCAAGGGGCTTCAGTGACTGGCTTTGGGTGGGGCCATTCCTTCCACTTTCCCAGAAATTTGACTGGTGCTTCCCCATCACAGGAGAGCTGATAGAAATTCCCAGCTTTCAGAAGAGTCCACTGGCCTGCCTACAAGGGTCTCACTCTGCGGAGGTCAGGGGAATATTCTGGGATAGACTCAGAAGTGAGGCTCTGGGATGGGGGACACACCCACCATCTTCCCTGAAGTCTGAGTGGCACCTCCCCCTCACAGGAGATACAGAAGTCCTATTCTTCCAATGCTGCCAAAGCCCTTTCAGAAACAGCCATTCAGTGACTAAGTCTGACAGTTGGCTGGAAGGCAGAGGTGGGCAGAGGAGGATCCTCAGGTGTCTTGGGATGTTTGCTGACCTGCCCTGGGTCAACTGTTGCCAAAAAGCCTGCCTTGGAGCACAGAAAGCATATATGCACTTCTATGTTCACTGCAACATTATTTATAATAGCCAAGATCTAGAAACAGCCCAAGTGCCCATCAACAGATGAGTGGATAAAAAAGCTCTGGTATCCTAATATATAAAAAGCCAGGGGCTGTGATGACCTAAACAACTGGACAGATGACCGAATAGCAGGCTGCATGGAGGGACCAGGCCGACAGGGGGACTGTGAGGGATGACCAGGCCAGCACGGGGAGCCATGAGGGGTGACCAGGCTGGCACAGGGGGGCAGTGAGGGGCGACCATCCCAGCAGGGGGGTGACCAGGCTGGCAGGCAGAGGCGGTTAGGGGTGATCAGGCAGGCGGGGGGAGGCAGTTAGGGGCAATCAGGCAGGCAGGCAGGTGAGTGGTTAGGAGTCAGCAGTCCAGGATTGTGAGAAGGATGTGGATTGGGCCTAAACCAGCAGTCGGACATCACCCGAAGGGTCCCAGATTGGAGAGGGTGCAGGCTGGGCTGAGGGGACCCCTCCCCTATGCACAAATTTCATGCACTGGGCCTCTAGTATTTACATAAAGGAATACTACACAGCTATAAAAAAGAAGGAACTCTAACCCTTTACAATAGCATGGATGGACCTGGAGATTATTATGCTAAGTGAAATAAGACAGTAGAGAAAGACAAATACTGTATGCTCTTTCTAATATGTGGAATCTAATGAAGAAAATAAACTGACAAAAAATATAGGGCCCGAGGCATGGATATATGTAACAGACTAACAGATCTCAGGTGGGTGGGGAGTGAGGGGGAGTGAAAGAGATTAACCAAAATATATATGTATATATGCACAGATAATGGACACAGATAATAATGTGGTGATGGCTTGGGAAGGGGGTGTGAGCTGGGTGGAGGGGGGCAAAGAGGGGTAAAATGGGGGACATCTGTAATACTGCCCAAATTTTTTTTTAAGAAAAGAAGAAAGTGAATCAGTAATTAATCGCATTCCTAAATAAGAACCACCAGTCTAATATAAATGATTGGCCCTGAAGTAGACACAAACCTTCACTAACTACTCTCACCACCAGCCAGGTGTGCTCATTCAGGGTTAGTTTGTTTTTTAAAAAATATGTTTTTATTGATTTCAGAGAGGAAGGGAGAGGGAGAGAAAGATAGATATATCAATAATGAGAGAGAATCATAGATCAGCTGCCTCCTGCACACTCCCTACTGGCGATCGAGCCCACAACTCATGTATGTGCCCTGACTAGGAATTGAACTGTGACTTCCTGGTTCATAGCTCAATCACTGAGCCAAGCCGGCTAGACCTCATTCAGATTATTGATGGTAAATGCACCATAACCAAGGATAACAACCTCCTTGGCAAGTTTGAACTCACAGACATAACACATGCACTCTGTGCAGTTCCTCAGTTTGAAGTCACTTTTGATATAGATACCAATGGCACTTTCAATATCTCTACTGTGGACGAGAGTAAGGCAAAGAGAACAAGATTACCATCACTAAGCACAAGAACAGTTTGACCAAGGAAGACAGCAAACATATGGTCCAAGAAGCTGAGGAATACAAAGCTCAAGAGAAGAAGCAGTGGGATAAGGTATCTTCCAAAAAATCACTTAAATTCATTGCTAGCAATATAAAATCAACTGCTGCAGATGAAAAACTTCAAGGTTAGCTCAATGATGAGGACAAACAGATGATTCTTGACAAATGTAATGAAATCATCACGTGGCTTGATAAGAATCAGACTGCAGAGAAGGAAGAATTGGCACATCAGCAGAGAGAGCTGGAGAAACTCTGCAGCCCTATGATTCCCAAGCTGTCCCAGAGAGCAGGAGGTAAGCCAGGAGGAATGCCTGGGGCTTCCCTAGTGATGGAGCTCCTCCACCCGGTGGTTGCTCTTCTGGGCCCACCAATGAAGAGCTTGATGAAGGCAACCTGAACTTGCATTTAGTTTTTGTTCCATACAAAACATTGAAAGACCCAAATTTGTAGCAAATTCCATGGCAGTTTTAAGGCTGAACTGCCATAGTAAGTAACTGGCAAGCTCTATCCTTGCATATGGAACATGTGCACAGGGACAGGAAATGACATTGCACTTTCTAGGCACTGCAGTGTAAGGATAAAACACAATATATTAAATCAAACTGTATTTGAAATTGTCCCACAAAACACACATACAAAAACCTCACCTCATTAAAAAACACAAACTTTTACTGCATTCACATAGTTTTGTTGTAAGGACATAGGACAAAACTATGGAGGTATGTTTCCCTGGGCCTGAGTAGTGTTAATTATGAGAGTGGATACTTGAGGGGCCACTTTGTTCTGAGCACAGATTACCAAGTGACAATGCTTTCTACATTTTCTTTAATAAATGCATTTTGTATGTAGCTATGATATGTGTGGTCTTTAAAGTGGGGATCCCATCTTTCCCAGATGTTGTAGGTATTATTATTAAACCCACTTATCAGATGAGAAAATTGGGGCTTAAGTGTATCAGTCAGCATACATGTAGGAAATAGAAACATCTCCAAAGACCTCAAGCAAAACAGGGTTTAATACACAAATTATTTGTTCACAAAATGATAGGGAGGCTTAGAACATGGAGATAGAAAGCTACTTTCTCCATTGCAACAGGAGGAATTACAAAGAGATGAAACTGGGCTTTGCTTGGGGAAGTGGGTGTTGATATGTAGATTTGATGTTGAAGAGATAAAAAAAAGTTTCCATCCAATGGCTTCTTTTGGTCCATAAAATGAGGCAGCTGAGAAGACTAGCAATGAGATAGGAGGTTTGAGAAGAAGGAAAAGGTCTGAAAGTAGATGTGGAGCATGTTCAAGGAAGCTAGTACTAGTGTGAGTGCCAGAAAGCTTTCAGATTCAGTTGCTGGTGTTAATCATTAATTTATAGGCAAACAATCTTAGTTTTATGCTCCTTGTGTCCTGACCTTTACCAAGATACATATCTGGTAATCAGTTTCATATTCTGGAAATAATAAAAAGCACTCATAATATTGCTTTGTGTTACTTTGAACTTGTTTCCACTTTATATAAGCAACACATACAGTGCCAGCCCATGTCCAAATTCTATCAGAGAATGTATCTCAGTCTCACGAGGTTCCTTTCCTTTCAGCACCTCTGGACATCCTTCCTCTAACCCAGACCACCTCCAGCTCCCAGCCCTGAGCTCCTGAGAGAAACGTCTCTAACCAGACCTACCTCAGATCATGGGAGACCCAGTCTCACAGCAGAGGCAGAGGTAAGTCTGGAGCCCCTGCCTATGGAGGGGGTCAGTCTCAAATTTGGAGGAGGAGGCAGTTTGAAGAAAGGACCAAGTTAGTGTTCTGTGAAAGATTCTACTGCACAGAGGAGGTGTGGATGGAGAGAGCTGTGCTTTTTAAAAAATGTTTTTATTGATTTGAGAGAGAGAGGAAGTGAGAGATAGAAACATCAGTGAGAGAAAAACGTTATCTGCTGTCCCCTGCACAACTCCAACGAGGGATCAAGCCTGAAACCTAGGCATGTGGTTGACGGGGAACTGAACCAGAGACCTCTTGATGCATGGGTTGATGCTCAACCACTAAGGCTTACCAGCTGGGAGTGAGCTATGCTTCTTGATAGGAAAGTGGGAAGAAAAAGGACAAAGGAGGGATAGGTGGGTAGAACTGTACCGGCTAGAGTAAAATAATTATGTAATTAATAGATTATGTAATTAATAGATAAGGGGTCAGTTTACTAGGATTCTGAGCTGGGAAGTCTCTTCCTATGTATTTGCACTCTATTACTTAATCTGTAACACCTATATCAGTGGTCTTCACAATTAAGTGTATATACACTTGAGGGTGAAAAAAGACTCTTCAAGATACTCATATATGAGTAGTGTCAATGAGATTAATGTTCATACCCTTAAACCCCACATGAACTCATTCTTAAAATGGGTTGAAGAGGATTAACTCCCATTACATCTTTCACAGTTGTCTTTCTTTTAATTTAAAAACACAGGGATTGCCTGAGCAGCATGGCTCAGTGGTTGGGCATCAACCTATGATTCAGGAGTTTAAGTTTTGTTTTCCAGTCAGGGCACATGCCCGGGTTGTGGGCTGAATCCCCAGTGTGGGGCATGCAGGGGGCAGTCAATCAATGATTCTTTCTCATCATTGATGTTTCTATTTCTCTCTCCCCGTACTTCCTCTCTGAAATCAATAAAAATATATTTTAAAAAAACACAAAAGGGAATAGCGTCCCATCGTCCCCCCCCCCCCTCTCTCTTTTTGTTCCTTCCTTTCCTAAACAACCCAGTTCTAAACCGTTCAGGTAGGCAGAGGGAAGTCAACATCTGTGCTGGCAATCAGAGCAGACCGGGCATAGACTGGAAACCAGGTGGCCCCAGCAGGGGATCAGAGCCCAAGCAGTGAAGGGATACCAGCCCATGGAGGCAGCCTGATATGGGGGAGGTGAAAGTCCATGGGGGGAGGTAGGTCTCCAATGAGTGTCAGAGCCAGAGCACAGTGAGAAATGGGGTAGGACATGCCAGAACCCACATTAGGTAAGGAGGAGTCAATGGGGAGGGAATGCCCAGCATAATGCTGGAGAGGGTTGAGATGGGGCATTCATGTAGGAGAAAGGGTAGAAACAGAAGTGAGAAATTGGCTTCATACAGAGGGGTTGATCAAAAATATAAATATATTAAAGATCAACAGCCAGGATTGTCACTTTCAGAGAAGAAAGTAACAAATACTGAATGGTGGTGGGTGGGTGGATAGTAAAATGAAATCACTAGCTGGTGATTTCAGTGTAGCCTGAGGAAGTAGCCATGGTGGACCAAGTGAATTCCCTGAAGGAATTTACCAAAAACATCAGACAGATCCAGCAAATTATGATTGAAAGCTGGCAAAGTACTCTAAATCCCTGCTCTTAGAAACTAAGGCTCCTAACTAGAACTGGGGTGTGGCTACTTGAGAGTTGTCTGAGAGAACTCCAAGCTGCCACATCATCTTCCAGGTGCTCTGGAGACTTTGTAGAACTGTAAGTCTTGCTCCTGCTTTCCTTTTTTCAAAACCATTTCCTTTGGGAAACAACATCTGTGGTGTGGAAGAAGTACAAAGGAACAATTGGAGAAATTGTATTGGGCATTTTAATTTTGCAGTGAGTTCTTATGAAGAGATTTTGGTCAAGACTGACCTATTTGAATAGCTCAGCATTAATAGCATCAAACTTTTTGCTAAGTCCCCATCTTTCTCTATCAGGTCTCTCAACAGCTTCTTAGCTCTCTGCATTGTTTCCACAGTGTCCCCTCTTTGTTACTGGTGGGGAGGTGGTTCTGTCCTGTTGGGGAGGTGGGACCAGTTAACTTCTCTTGCCCAAGTGAGATAGTTGCCATAAAATGTTGTTCCTAACCTGACCTTTCCTATACTTCCAAAAGATGTGGACACTAGTAGGACTTCATATTTCATCCTTATATGAATTTAAATGATGTCTTATATCAATTTTCCCACCAGTTGATCCCTTAAGATGGCTTTATAAGATGAGCAGCAAATGGGAAGCACAATTTATGACAACCTGCTTGGTGACAGAAACTACACACTCTGCTTGATCGACCACCTAGATTTAGTTTTCAGCCAACTGCACTGAGTTCTGCTGTCCTTCAGGAAAAGGATCCCATAGAGCAACAAGAAGAATTCAAAATGCAGGTGCTGGAGGTGCCCATATGTGACCCTACCTGGGGTGGATTGGAGGAACAAAGTGGCCAGGCAGGGATTCCGGTGGAGCTCAAAGCATCAGCACCCAAACTCTGTCCTTACTTATATAAGATTTTTTTTGGTCAATTTGCAGTTGATACGTGCAAACTAACTGCAATGTGATTATCTTGACATTGCATGCACTTTCTACAAAGTAAACTCCTTATTCTGAAACATTGGATGAGAAAAAATTCAATTGGATTTTCAATCTATTCAAGTTTCACAAGAAATTTCAACATTACATTTGTTCATTTTATTTCATATTTTCTGTCACCATTTATCCCCTCTATGCCCTCTTTCACTCCTCCCTGTAATAACTCATAAACATTACATTTGTAAATGAAGGTAAACAAAGAGCTGTATTGTTCTTTAAATACAATTTAAAGAATGGGAATAGAAAAGATTTTAAAATTTGTATCATTTACTTATGCAACTAAAATATCTTACCAATGGTGACTATCAAAAAATTAAAGAGACTATCATTGGTAATTATAATTGAACATTGATAATTATCTGTAGTCATTTCAAGTATACAATTGGAAATTAAAAAACTATATTTATTCAAGCAACATCAAAAATTATAAACAATTAAGATTTTTAAGAACATATCTTCTAAATTTATATTTAACGTATTTCTAAATGAATTCTATAGCATTTTTCTTATAATTATATAATGAACAAAAAGTGTCATATTTTCTCCATGGAACCCATATAGCCTAATCCCCTTCCAGTTTCCTACAGTGAGCCCATAAAATAACATAATTTTTCTCTGTTTGCCATGATATTAAAAAGGTTGAGAAGTGTTGCCTAATTCATGAAGAAGTAATATATGTCCCATCCCTGCAGCTGCTTTCATGGTCCTTAAGAATTTACACAATTATATATCACAAGCCTCTACCAGTTCAGGATCATTTCCCCCACATATAGAGCGAGCATATGGCCCCTCCACTTAAAGAGACCATGGCGTTTGGAATGTCTTCCCCTCCGTGTTTGGGCCAGCCCTTCCTAGACACTCTCTGAGCAGCAAGACCCCAGCCCTGGGCCTTGGGCAGCAAACTTCACAGCCATGGACACCAAATTCCCAGTTGTAGTGGTTACTGAGGTGTGACAGCCTCTTCCTCAGTACTACTACTAATTTATCTCTTTTGAAAGAGGTATCAGAAGCCTGCCTTGGCCAGGCTAGGAGAGGTAATGAGGTGGAAACGATAGAAGCCACCTACTTTTCCTGTTGGTCTGAGGCAGAGAAACCCCTAAGCTCCTGGACCCTCTAGAAACAAGGTCCTGTCTCTGGATCACCAGACACTATGTACAAAAGGTGTATATTTGGGAGTGAGTCATCAGCATGTAGATAGTAGCTGGAGCCATGAGATTATAGTATAAAGTGGGATGAGAAAAGGATCCAGGTCAGGGCCCTGGGGGAGGCGCAGTTGAGCTGTGGGGTAAAGAAGAGGAGCAGCAAAGAAGATGGAGTTGGAGCGGACATATATGCATAAGGAGCAGAAAGACTGGAAGTGTGAGTGCCCTGAGTAGCCC
The DNA here is from genome assembly GCF_000147115.1 of Myotis lucifugus. NCBI lineage: Eukaryota > Metazoa > Chordata > Mammalia > Chiroptera > Vespertilionidae > Myotis > Myotis lucifugus. Next base: position 72,583 of record NW_005871915.1, read on the forward strand.
TGAAAATCAAGGGTCCCAACACTCATAGAAAAAGGAGCAAGACTCTTACTCTGGCCTCACCTTAGTCCCAAAGATAAGATGAGCCCCTTAACTGTTCAATAGTGAGATTCCTGTGCTCCTTTCTTTCTCTGCCCTTTGACTTAAGTCTCAGAGATCTCTTTTTATCTCTCCCCTCACTACAGTGTTTCTCTCCTTTTCCAATGAGTCATGGGCACAATGCCTTGGGATCACCCTGCCTCAGTGACCTGAGGAGGCAGCGAGTCTCTCCAATTTATCAAGGCAGCCTCATTCTCTGCTTCCAAATGTTCATATTGGTTGCAGGTAGGTATCTTTATATGGGAGTCTGATTCTCTGATATCAAAGGGGAAGGAAAAGGTGAAAGGGAGGGAAGCTGGAAGACAGAGTTTGACAAAAATACAAATGCTACTTTCAACAACAAAGCTTTAAAAAACAAAAAGAAAAACAAAATGAAATACAAATGCTATGAGATTCTGGGGAAAGTAAAGAAGTTAACTTTATTCCACTTACTAAGTATCAGACAGTGTACTGGCATTTTTACTTGTATCTCCTGGTCCAGGCCTGCTGGTGTGTGTGTGTGTGTGTGTGTGTGTGTGTGTGTGTGTGTGTGTACACCTGCATACAAATGTGCATGTGGTGGGGCAAAGATTGAAAGAAAGTAAAAGAGCCTCAAATGGTAATAAAGAAGCATTAGAGCCACAAGATAATGTAGATTTTGGAAAACAGTAGCTTCTTTGCCCCAATTTCTCATCCCATGCTCCTGGCAAACAGTAATAATGATTCTCACATATCTTTACCACTGAGCTGCTTCAGAGTCTTTCTCAACACAGTCATTCAACTATCCATTCAGAGCCATCAGAATTCCTCCCTCCTACTGACAAGGACAGAATCTGACCTGAAGGAGCCAGCATGTCTATTCCCATCTCCTGCAGTCACATTCCTCAGGTCCCTCCCCACAGGGTGAAATAAGTGAGGAGGTTAGGGCCCATTTTTTTAAGTGCTCACATGAGGATATGTTTTTCATTGAAGGAAGATAGAGAGAGAGACAATCGATGTTAGAGGAAAACATTAATTGGTTGCCTTACCAATGTGCCCTGAAGGGGGACTGGTAATCAAACCCACTACCTGGGTATGGGCCCTAATAAGGAATCAAACTGAACACCTTTGTCTGTATGGGATGATGTTTCAACTGAGTCACACCAGCCAGGCCTGGGGCTCAAGATTTAAAGGGGCACTTGCTTTCAGGATCTTGAGGACCCAAAACCTATACCCCAAAAGTGAGTGCCTCTTCAAAATTTGTGCCCTAAGTCTTTTGTTTGCCTCATTCAACAAGGGCTAGACAACCCATTTCCAACATCTCCAACTATCTCCTAGGTCTGTGTGTATATTCAGGTCAGAAAAGAGATCCCCAAGATTTAGTAACTGTCCCATTTCAGACCTGGACCCCAGTAGTTGGTTACAATGAAAATAGCCAATCACATATGTAGTCAACACCCTTTCATCTGCCCTCAGCCATCCCTGACTCTATCTCTATTTTCTTTTCAGGAGCATTCCAAGTCCAGGGGCCCCATGAACCCATGGTGGCCATGCTGGGTGGTGAAGCTATGCTGCCCTGCAGCCTTGTGCCTCCTCAAAGTATTAAATATAAGAAAATAAGCTGGACCCGAACCCTACCCTCCCAGGTGGTGCACCTGTATGAGGATGGGCGGGACAAGCCTGAGAAAGCCATGGAGGAGTATTTAGGGAGGACACAGCTTGTGAAGAATATCTTGCATAAGGGGATTGTGGTCCTGATAATCCTCAATGTCCAACCATCTGACAATGGGCAGTATCATTGTGAGATCCAACATGGCTCCTTCTACAGTGAAGCAGTGATTGAGCTGAAAGTGGCAGGTAATGGTCCACATTTATCCCCTTGACACCCTACAGGGGCTCCTTTCCCTGATCCAGTTTTACTGGGAAATATAAAGACATAGGAGAAAGGGAGACTTTCCATTATGTCTACTCACCCCATCATCCATATATCACTGCTAGGGACTAAATCAAAGATAATAAAGAGACTCATAGTGGGAGCCAAGGAATAGGCAGGGGCCATTTGTCTTGGACTGTGTTGGAGCCCTTTCTAGCCCAGGAGTCTAAGCCTCTATCTTTGTTGCCAACACTTCTTCAGAGTTCTGTGTTCTGCACACTGAGGTCTAGTCCGCAGTATAAACTCTTCAGAAGCAGGGGAGGGATATATGTGCAGGAAAATGAGCTTAGGACATGACTTCTCTCTCTTCCTCTTTCCAGCTCTGGGCTCACGTCCTCAATTCCACATGGGAGTCACTAAATCCCGAGAACTCCAATTAGAGTGCAAATCAGAGGGCTGGTTCCCTCAGCCAAAGGTCCAGTGGATGGACTCTGAGGGAGAAGAAATTCCAGCTGATTCTGAGACTCACACCCAGGACAAAGGTGACTTGTTCCATGTAACAACATCACTGTTACTCAGAGAAGCTTCTCAGAAGAACCTGACATGTTCTGTCTGGAACCCAGTTCTAAATCAAAAAAAGGAAGAGCAATTCTCCATAGCAGGTCAGTTTTTTCTCTCTCGTCACTGTGCCCACAAAATGGGCCTGATGCTCACACCCATGGCGGTGGCAGCTCTAAGCATATAAGTTTAGTTCTGCTCTCCTCATCACACCTACACCAGTCTCCCTGCCAGGATCCAACTTCCCTCCACTTTTTCTACCTTTTCCCATCCTTTCCTGACATATTTTCCAGTCTTCACCTACTTAAGCTCTCCATAGTATTGGACCTTTTTGTCTTAGTCCATTAAGGCTGGTATAACAAAATACCACAGACTAGATGGCTTATAAATGACTTAATTTTATTTCTCACAGTTCTGAAGACTGTAAGTTCAAGATCAGGAAGTCAGCACAGTCAGGCTCTGGTAAAAGCCCTCTTCCAGGTTGTGACAGCCAACCTTTCTTTGTGTCCTCAGATGGTAGAGGGATAGGGAGCTGGAGGGGGATATGATGTGGTCTTTTTATAAGGACACTAATCCCATTCATGAGTTAAGGACCTCACATTGGGCCTTAGGATTTCAGCATATGAATATTAATGGGACACAGGCGTTCCAACCACAGCACTCTTTACCAAAAACCATCTTCAGACTTACTCCCTACTAGCCCTCCAATAGGTCAATCTCCCCTGCTTCTCAGTTTACAGTGTTTCTCCTCAGTCTTTTTATGCTGTATTCTTTCTCTATTTAGATGAGCTGTTGCAAAAATGCTATGAGCCTAAACGTAGATCAAGTCCTGTTGACATGCAGGACTTGATCTACCTTGTGAAATATATATGTATATGTCTTGCTATACATATATATTTCACTTCTTTCCTGATTTCTGCCCAGCACTATTGTCTTGCCACAGTTTTCTTAAATTTTTATATTTCTTCATAGAGACTACTATTCATTAATAATTTTTGAATCCATAGCTAAATGTTTGGCTATAATATTCATCTATGCTATGGAAGCATTTTTCTCGTGAATCTTGATTATTCTTTATGTCATTTTTCCATGTATAATCTTTGTACTGTTCCTATGCCAATCTTATTGTCTTACTCATTATTCCATGCATTGAGTTTCCCGGGCCAGCTATTTCCACAGTCTCCTGTGAGGCAGGGAGGGTAGCGCAGTCTTCCACAGTAGCTGATTCTCACAATCCTACTGCTAACACAGAGACAGGCTTCTTCCTACCAATATGGCCCATGTGTGTGAATATTTGCATATTCCATGCCCTCTGTTTCTCCAAACAAAAATCGTTCTAAAATGCACACCTCAGGCCCTGAGTCATTTGTTACAAACATGAATGTAGCTTTGATCTTCAAGGTATGCCTCTCTTCAGTCAGTCTATTTTTGTTAATACTTTCTGACATTTGCTATTGTGTGGTCTTCTAACCATTCTCCACACCTCTCTTCACTATCTCCCACCTGGAGTCTATGTTATCATTTACTTACACCTATTTTAAAGTCTGGTGTTTGTAGTTTTTTTTATTTGTTTAGTTATTTTTTTGATGATAGTTTATTTGCAATAAAGAATGGCCATGAGAGAAAAAGGAGAAAAGTGGAGTTAAAGTGAAAACCTACATAATGTGCCCTCTCTCTAGCTCTTAAATTTCATACTCTTTCTTTCTTTCTCTCTCTTACTGAGTGCGGGCCTTTTCATTTGCTGTCACCTCTGACTGAAACACTCTATTTTGGCTTTCTTCTTGGTATAATTTATTTATAATTTGAGAGGGTGACATGGTGGAGTCACATCACAATCCTGGATGTCCCTAGCTCCAGTCTTCCTCATCTCTATCCATACTTACTCTTCATTGCTTCATTTCTTTCTTCCTGAACTGTGACTTAACCCCCCTCCTCCATAAACACACACACACACACACACACACACACACACACACTGAATTATTTACCTAGATTACAGAGGAAAACTCAACTTTCTTTTATTCCTGCCTCCAAATTTGCTTATCCAGACCCATCAAAGCCTCAGCTGAACTAAGGGCCTTTCATCTAGTAACCTTAGTCCTTAGAAAGAACTTAAAATAAATGTGCAATGAAAATAATGTGTACCTGC
>NW_005871915.1:77316-81154 GCF_000147115.1 Myotis lucifugus
AAGATATAGCTGAGCACCAAACTTTCACCAAATTCAAGTTCTCAGTCTCCTAGCCCAGAATTATTTTCAGAAAAGTAAAGATTAACTAGGATAAAGTTTGAAAGCTGGAGAGAGAGCAAATTACATACATCTTCACTTTTTAAAAATATATTTTTTATTGATTTTAGAGAGGAAGGGAAAGAGAGAGATAGAAACACCAGCGATGAGAGAGAATCATTGATTGGCTGCCTCCTACATGCCCGCCCTGGGGATCAAGCCCACAACCCAAGTATGTGCCCTTGACCGGAATCAAACCTGGAACATTTCAGTCCGCAGCCTGATGCTCTATTCACTGAGCCAAACCGGCTAGAGCCTCCCTCTTTACTCTTTACTCAATAATCTCAATTCTGTTACAATGCTACTCTTCCATGGAAGAAATGAATTTATTTGTTTACATTTATTTTCTGAACAAGTAAGCTGAATATGATAATATTTGAATGGAGACTTGAACTTACATATATATATATATGACTCTAATACCTCAACTATGAAGTATAGAAAATAATACTATATATATATATATATGGCTAATATGCAAAGTGTCCCCTTGGGAGTTTGATCGCTCACTATGACATGCTATGCCCACCAGGGGGCAGTGTGGAATGAAGGAAGGCCCCGGCTGGCAGCCAGAAGGCCCTGATCAGCCCTGATTGCCGGCCAGGCCTAGGGACCCTACCTGTGCATGAAATTGGTGCACCGGGCCTCTAGTTAACCATAATTTGAAAGGGAAATAGAGATAGAGGGAGGATCCACAATGTATTACTGTTAGAGGGAATATGACTGGTGATTGACTAAGCAAGAAGTGAATGTGGGAACAGCTCTCTTCAGGGAAACTGATTGGGGGATATCTGTCATTTCAGTTGCTGTGCCCATCAGTGTGATTGAGCCCACCAATACAGCACTCATCATATTAGTTATATGTATGGCACTTCTGACTTCCATCACCACTGGACTTTATTTAAACAACAGGTTCAAAAACCGGCACAAAAATCAGGTAAAGGTATTCTTATTTTTATTAATATAAAAATATCCCTTTTTGGAGGTATCTGTCCTTCACCTTTCTGTTTAGGAATAAGATCAAAATCAGCAAAGCTCTGCCCAGAGGAAGTCAAATTAACGAGACTCTAATACCTCAACTATGAAGTATAGAAAATAATACATTATTTATATAAACTCCTTTGTGGATTATAAGAAATAATTTACATAAAGCATCCTTGCCTTGCACAACACAAAGGCATTCAATGAAAGCCTATTATAATTATTGTTATTATTAATGTTGTGGGAGAAGGAGGAGGAACAAAGGTGATGGAAGGATTACAGGTATTGGAAGGACAAATATTCGTGATACACTAAACATGCACAAGGAATATGAAGCATTCATTTATGAGGTCTTAAATGGACCACTGATGGGTAATACTCATTTTGGTATCATACAACTTTTGCCCGAAAAATAAGTGTATCCCCCGGCTGGTGTGGCTCAGTTGGTTGAGCATCTGCCCCTGCAACAAAAGGTCACTAGTTGGATTCCTGGTTGGGGCACATGCCTGTGTTGCAGGCTCAATCCCCAGTAGGGGGAATGCAGGAGGCAGCAAATTGATTATGACTGTTATACTTAAATGTATAAACACTATGAGGTACACCTGAAACTAAACCTATATAATAAAAGGGTAATATGCAAATCAACTGAATGGTGGAATGACTGGTCACTATGATGTGCACTGACCACCAGTGGGGAGACGCTCAACACAGGAGCTTCCGCCTGCCCACAGGCCTCGATCACCCTATCGGGGCCTGCCAGCCAACCTCTCAGTCCCTTTCCCAGCGATAGGATCCGATCGCCCAATGGGAGGTGGGTGGTGGCAGACGTGAGTGGCGCCAGGCCAAGGCCCCCACCCCGCCAGTCACCCCACACACAGAGGGCGACCAACGTCAGGGACTGGGGCTGGCGAGCGGGTTGAAATGGCCAACCTCTTGGTCTCTTCCCCAAGCTGGCAGGCTCTAATTGCCCGATGGCAAATGGGGAACCAGGGGTGGGTGGCAGTGAGGGATGGGGCTGGCTGCTGAGGGGTGGGGCCAGTTGCCAGCAGCCATGGAAGATGGCTCTGATCGCAGGCCAGGCTTAGGGACCATACCTGTGCACAAATTTTGTGCACCAGGACTCTAGTACAAAATAATACTGAATGTCAATAAAATACTTTGTCATTGGGGCTTTCAGAACCTTCCATTTTAGATGAGTGTTTGGACAAATTAGACTATTCCACAATGGTTGACCAATTATTCTCTCCAATATCCACAACTATCATTTAAAAATCTATAAGAGTGCAGGGTAGAGGGGGTCAATGGGAAAAAGGGAGACATCTGTAATACTTTCAACAATAAAGATAAATTAAAAAGATAAACATCTATCATTTAAAAATATTCATACCTGCCCTAACTGGTTTGGCTGAGTAGATAGAGCGTTGGTCTGCGGACTGAAGGGTCCCAGGTTCGATTCCAGTCAAGGGCATGTACCTTGGTTGCAGGCACATCCCCAGTGGGGGGTGTGCAGGAGGCAGCTGATCGATGTTTCTCTCTCATCGATGTTTCTAACTCTCTATCCCTCTCCCTTCCTCTCTGTAAAAAATAAATAAAATATATTTTAAAAAATATTCAAATCCAATGCAAAATAAAGTGAATAAAATGTACTGTTTGTATTTTTTAGTCTATTATTTTAAAAAAATCTTTGAACCCAATTCAAAATAAGATGAATAAAATGGAAAAAATAAGATTTCTTTTAGAGACTGCTTCAGCTGTATCTTATGAATTTTATTGTATTGCATATTTGTTATTCAGTTCAAATATTTTCTATTGTTATTTCTTGTTTGACCCATGGAGTATTTATAAATGTGTTATTTAATTTCCAGACATTTGGGAATATCCAACATATTTCTATTTAATTCCATGTGGTCAAAGAACATGATTTTCTTTTTAAAAAATTTATCTTTACTGTTAAGAGTATTACAGATGTTCCCCTTTTTTCCCCATTGACACCTCTCTACAAAAAAATATTATTTTCTATTATTTAAATCCTTTTAAGTCTATTGAGACTATTTTCTTGCCCAGCATATGGTCTTAGTAAATGTATGATGTGCACTTGTAAAGAATTTGTATTGTACTATTGTTGGGTGGAATATTCTGTAATATCAGTTGGGTCAAATTTGTTGATGGTATTATTAAAGACTTCAAAATCCTTTCTGATTTTCTACTTGTTTCAGCAATTACTAAGAAAGGAGTGTTGAAATTTTAAAGTATAACTGTGCATTAGCCTATTTCTCCTCTTCAGTTTTATCAGTGTGCTCTATTTATTTTGTTTTCTGCCACTGCACCATCCAGGCCAGCTGTCCCACCACCACTGCGGATGCCTCTACCACAAGCCCTATGCAGCTCAACAACAGGCCTAGGAACAGGTTTCCAGCTGAGGTTGAGACCCCACTCCTGTCCAAACACAAAGAGACGGAACTCCGAAGCTGGATTGAGGGTCTCACAGGCCTGTCTATCAGTCCTGACTTCCAAGAGGGTCTGAAAGATGGAATTATTTTGTGCACACTCATGAATAAGCTGCAGCCAGGCTCAGTCCCCAAGATCAACCACCCCAAGCAAAACCAGGACCAGCTAGAAAACTTCTTCAACTTCATGAAGGCCATGGCCAGCTATGCCATAAACTCCATGCTCGAACCCAATGACCTGTTTGAGGTGCTGATGTCTCTTCTGGCTCTGGTACAGAAGGCCAAAACAAAGGAACTGCAGAGTGGTGTGGACG
>NW_005871915.1:82434-84536 GCF_000147115.1 Myotis lucifugus
ATAAAAGTTTATACTTTTTGGCCAATATCTTCCCATCTTCCCAAATCCCCAGATCCTGGTAAACACCACTCTATTCTCTGTTTCTATGAATTCAACTTTTTAAGATTCCAAATATAAGAAAAATCATACAATATTTCTCTTTCTCTTTCTGTCTTCTCTCAGTCAACATAATGCCTTTGAGTTTCATATATGTTATTGCAAATGGCAAGACTTTCTTCCTTCTCATGGCTAAATATTATTCGATTGTATGTATAGACTATATTTTCTTTAGCCATCCACCCATTGACATCCACTTAGACTGTTTTCACGTCTTAGCTAGTGAATAATAGCACAATGAACATGGGGGTGCTGATATACTTTAGAGATCCTATTTTCCCTTTCATTGATTATACACCCAGTAGTAGGACTACTGAATTATTTACAAGAGCTATAACATGTAAGAATATCACCTCAGGGGGTATAGAGCCTCCCATCCATATCATTTACTTCACAAACTCTCACATGGTGTACATAAATGTAGACTAAGTCAAATGGTAAAACTCCGACAATGATAGAAGATGGTTTGACTTTGGTTGGTTCACACACAGTGCAATATGTAGACCTTGCATCATAGAAATGTATACTTGAAGCTTATATGATCCTATTAACCAATGCCACTCCAATAAAAAAAATCCCATATATAAAATGAGGAAAATGAAATTCAGAGAGATGAGTCCACTTGACAAAACATTCGAAGTAGCAAGTAGGAAGAAAGGAGTCACAAGTCTTTAGATTATTTATATTATACCACACTAAAGCTATGTTGTTAATATATCAGCAAAAGGATGAAACAAAAGATGTTCCCAAAAAGCAATATTCAGTGCAGTTCAGCAAACAATTTAGTTTCCTGAATCCAGACTACTTAGCCTGGCTTTCAATACCCAAACCTTCAAGTTTCCTCTCTCAGTGAGTAAGTCCCACTTTGTCTCTCTCACCACTACCTCCCCCACCTGGCAAACTCTAGTCCTACTTTACATCCTATTGCTGCCTTACCCCAGTATCATCACTGCCTGAGACCATGTCATGCCCTGCCCTGCTTTCCAGATAGAAATCTTGGCCCACTAATACCAGATCAGATAAAATCAAGTTCATCATAACCTCTTAAACCCTCACCATGTCCCTCAGGGATCAGACTGACAGACAGCTTAACTTCCCCCAGCTCCAGCTGTGACTAAGTCTAACTCCATCCACTCTCCAGGGTCTAACATTAAGGACCTGCACCTTCTAGCAGAAGCAGTGTGGGGTAGTCAATGATTGTGGGTTTTGGAGTCAGACAGACAGACCTGGGTTGGAATCCTATTATATAAACCAGGCAACTTATTTTAGCTTTATAAACTTTTATTTTATTCTTTGCCTATGGAAAGTGATACCTTGATAGGAGTCAGCACAGAATGTGTTCAAGGTCATAACTCTAATTTATATTTAAACAAAAGTCTTCCTAATGTTATTTAAGGGTAATTTTACATTTAAATTCAATGGGAAGAAATTGTCTCACTACAAAAAAAAAAAGCTAACATTTTTTAAGGAGTGAATAAAGGCCTATATGAATGATTAAGTAGTTGAATGAATCAATCAAACCATTTCATATACTTCATATAGATGAATCCGTTCAATTAAACAAAACACACTAACTACCATTATGTCCTAGGCACTGTGAACAAGATAGACAGGATCCTCGCACTCATGGAACTTTTAGTGCAATAAGTACTCTCTCCTTCCTTTAGTTTTGGACATGAAATCTATTATGACATTGAACTAACTATATTGGGACTATTTGCTTTGAAAGCTGCCTCCTCTACTAGCCTGTGAGCACCATGAAGGTAAAAGCTAAGTCTTAATCACCTGCCTGAGGGCCTGGTCACAATTAATGACTTTAAGTACTAGCCCAATGTCCCATCCCTGATAGAGACTTTGTTGTCTCCTCTCAAAGTTCTTTAAGTTTGCACAATCCAGTTTCTTGACCCCTGGCAAAAATTTAGGCAGGAGAAGGCCCTATAATTTATCCTTCACAGTCTAGTGGGAAAAGAGGTTTAGGTAGGGAAACACTTCTGTGTCCAGTACAA
>NW_005871915.1:85452-112968 GCF_000147115.1 Myotis lucifugus
TTTTTTCTTTTTTTTTATTCTGGCATTTATTTACCTTCTATGGCTGTCACTGGAGCTGAGCCGGCTTTCTCTCTGAGGCTCGGCTGAAAGCAGGTTTCTGGCCTTTGTTTTCTGTATTCGAAACAATGTTGCGACTCCAGCTCTGAGATCCCGGCTGACTGACAGGAGGTTTCTGGGGTTTTGTTTATCTTCTATAAATGTTACAATGTTTCCAACTGAAGCTCAGAGGCCGGCAAGGCAAGTGGGGAACGTTGGAGTCCTCTGTCACTGAAGGAAGCAAGCTGCCCTGTTCGCATCAGCTGCCTGGCTGCCAGCCGCCATCTTGGCTGACAGTTAATTTGCATATCTCCCTGATTAGCCAATGGGAAGGGTAGCAGTCGTACGCTAATTACCGTGTTTCTCTTTTATTAGTGTAGATACATATATATATATATGGAAAATGTTGATATGTGATAGAAAAATAAGTCCCAAATAGTATGCCAACCAAAGAGAGCCAAATGATCGATGAGTCAAAAAGGGGTGTTTCAAGATGGTGTGGAGTAGGTAGATCTTTCTTTCACTTCCTCCCAGAAACTGAAACTTAAACTAAAGTGGGGAACATTCACTCTGAATACCAACTAAAAACTGGCTGAAGAGGAGACTTTTAAACAAGGGAGAGCAGAAAGCACCTCTAGACTGGGAAGAAGGGTAAGCCCTGCTCCCTGGGGTGGCAGGCTAAGGGTGCAGAGGGATATCTGGGCTGAGGGTGGAGGGAGTGTTGGGAGTTGAGGGTTGGTAAGGGTGTGTAGAAGGGGGAATTGATGGAGAAATTGGAGGGTGGGATTTGGGATTTCTCCCCTGAGAGGAGTGAGGCCTGAAGCACAGGTATCCATCCTCAGCCTGGAGCACCAGAGGCAGGAATAGCCACCCAGGTGACATACAAAGGTGAAATGCAATGGGGGTCCTCTGTTCCTTGGGGAGAAATGGAGCCTGCAGAGACAAAGACACTTTTTATTTGAAAGGGCCAGAGAGGAGGATTTTCTTTTGCAGCCAATCACTCTGTTCTTCAATGGAGGGAGGGCAGTGCATATCAGCATTGCCTGAGGAGAGAAGGGAGAAGCTGCTGAAATACCTGTGCATGGTGTATACCCCAGCCCACCCCTGCCCTCTGCAGCAGCCATTGTTCCTGCAGCCCCTCCCAGAACCAGCAAGGCAATTACCCTGCTCTCTGGGATACAATTTATCCCACCCTCTAGAATCCCACTTGCCCCACCCTGCATCTTGACCCCTGCTGAGGAGGCAGAAGCAGAGGCCAGGCCTATGGGTCTGGGTAGTCTCAAGGGGCTTCAGTGACTGGCTTTGGGTGGGGCCATTCCTTCCACTTTCCCAGAAATTTGACTGGTGCTTCCCCATCACAGGAGAGCTGATAGAAATTCCCAGCTTTCAGAAGAGTCCACTGGCCTGCCTACAAGGGTCTCACTCTGCGGAGGTCAGGGGAATATTCTGGGATAGACTCAGAAGTGTGGCTCTGGGATGGGGGACACACCCACCATCTTCCCTGAAGTCTGAGTGGCACCTCCCCCTCACAGGAGATACAGAAGTCCCATCCTTCCAATGCTAACAAAAGTCCTTTCAGAAACAGCCATTCAGTGACTAATTCTGACAGTTGGCTGGCAGGCGGAGGTGGGCGGAGGAGGATCCCCAGGTGTCTTGGGATGTTTTCTGACCTGCCTTGGGTCAACAGTTGCCAAAATCCTGCCTTGGAGCACAGAAAGCATATATGCACTTCTATGTTCATTGCAACATTATTTACAATAGCCAAGATCTGGGAACAGCCCAAGTGCCCATCAGCAGATGAGCACTTGGATAAAAAAGCTCTGGTATCCTAATATATAAAAAGCCAGGGGGTGTGCCAACCTAAACGACTGGATGGACAACCGAACGGCAGGCTGTGTGGGGTGACCAGGCCAGCGGGGGTGGGGGACAGCTGGGGGCAACCAGACCAGCAGAGTGGGGCAGTTGGGGACAACCAGACCAATGGGGGGGACAGTGAGGGGCAACCAGGCCAGCAGGGGTGGCTGTGAGGGGCGACCAGGCCAGCACAGGGGGCAGTCAGGGGCAACCAGGCTAGTGGGGGGGGGGGGCAGTGAGGAGCGACCAGGCAGGCAGGGGGGGCAGTTAGGGGCAATCAGGTCGGCAGGCAGAGGCGGATAGGGGTGACCAGGCTGGCAGGGGGGCAGTTAAGGGTGAACAGGCTGGCAGTGGGGGGCAATCAGGCAGGCAGGCAGGTGAGTGGTTAGGAACTAGTGGTCCAGGATTGTGAGAGGGGTGTCCATGGGATTGGGCTTAAACCAGCAGTCAGACATCCCCCAAGGGGTCCCAGATTAGAGAGGGTGCAGGACCCCCCCGCCCCCCGCATGCACGAATTTCATGCACTGGGCCTCTAGTATTTACATAAAGGAATACTACACAGCTATAAAAAAGAAGGAACTCTAACCCTTTACAAAAGCATGGATGACCTGGAGATTATTATGCTAAGCGAAATAAGACAGTAGAGAAAGACAAATACTGTATGCTCTTTCTAATATGTGGAATCTAATGAAGAAAGTAAACTGACAAAAATATAGGGCCCGAGGCATGGATATATGTAACAGACTAAAAGATCTCAGGTGGGTGGGTCGTGAGGGGGAGTGGAAGAGATTAACCAAAAATATATATGTATATAGGCATAGCTAATGGACATAGACAATAATGTGGTGATGGCCTGGGAAAAGGGTGTGAGCTGGGTGGAGGAGGGCAAAGAGGGGAAAATGGGGACATCTGTAATACTGCCCACTTTTTTTAAAAAAAGGAAGAAAGTGAATCAATAATTAATAGCTTTTCTAAAAAAGAACTACCAGTCTAATATAAATGATTGGCCCTGAAGCAGACACAAACCTTCACTAACTACTCTTACCACCAGCTAGCTGTCCTCATTCAGGCGTTTTTAAAAATATATTTTTTATTGATTTCAGAGAGAAAGGGAGAGAGAGAGAGAGAGAGAGAGAGAGAGATCAATGATGAGAGAGAATCATTGATCAGCTGCCTCCTGCACACCCCCTACTGGGGATTGAGCCTGCATCCCAGGCATGTGCCCTGTCTAGGAATTGAACTGTGACCTCCTGGTTCATAGGTCCATGCTTAATCACTGAGCCAAGCCGGCTGCACCTCATTCAGGTTTTTGAAGGTAAATGCACCATAACCAAGGATAACAACCTCCTTGGCAAGTTTGAACTCACAGTCATACCACCTGCACTCTGTGCAGTTCCTCAGTTTGAAGTCACTTTTGATATTGATACCAATGGCACTTTCAATATCTCTACTGTGGACGAGAGTAAGGCAAAGAGAACAAGATTACCATCACTAAGCACAAGAACAGTTTGACCAAGGAAGACAGCAAACATATGGTCCAAGAAGCTGAGGAATACAAAGCTCAAGAGAAGCAGCAGTGGGACAAGGTATCTTCCCCCCCAAAAAAATCACTTAAATTCCTTGCTAGCAATATAAAAGCAACTGCTGTAGACGAAAAACTTCAGGTAAGCTCAATGATGAGGACAAACAGATGATTCTTGACAAATATAATGAAATCATCACCTGCTTGATAAGAATCAGACTGCAGAGAAGGGAGAATTTGAACATCAGCAGAGAGAGCTGGAGAAAGTCTGCAGCCCTATGATTCCCAAGCTGTCCCAGAGAGCAGGAGGTAAGCCAGGAGGAATGCCTGGGGCTTCCCTAGTGATGAGGCGTCTCCATCTGATGGTTCCTTCTCCTGGACCCACCAATGAAGAGCTTGATGAAGGCAACCTGAACTTGCATTTAGTTTTTGTTCCATACAAAACATTGAAAGACCCAAATTTGTAGCAAATTCCATGGCAGTTTTAAGGCTGAATTGCCATAGTAAGTAACTGGCAATCTCTATACTTGCATATGGAACATGTGCACAGGGACAGGAAATGACATTGCACTTTCTAGGCACTGCAGTGTAAGGATAAAACACAATATATTAAGTCAAACTGTATTTAAAATTGTCCCATGAAACACACACATACAAAAACCTCACCTCATTAAAAAAGCACAAACTTTTACTGCATTCAGACAGTTTTGTTGTAAGGACATAGAGCAAAACTATGGAGGTATGTTTCCCTGGGCCTGAGTAGTGTTAATTATGAGAGTGGATACTTGAGGGGATACTTTGTTCTGAGCACAGATTACCAAGTGACAATGCTTTCTACATTTTCTTTAATAAGTGCATTTTGTATGTAGCTATGATATATGTGGTCTTTAAAGTGTGGATCCCATCTTTCCCAGATGTTGTAGGTATTATTATTAAACCCATTTATCAGATGAGAAAACTGGGGTTTTAGTGTATCAGTCAGCATAAAATGTAGGAAATAGAAACATCCCTAGAGAGCTCAAGCAGAACAGGGTTTAATGCACAACTTATTTGTTCACAAAATGATAGGGAGGCCTAGGACATGGAGATAGAAAGCTATTTTCTCCATTGCAACAGGAGGAATTACAAAGAGATGAAACTGGGCTTTGCTTGGGAAAGTGGGTGTTTATATGTAGATTTGATGTTGAAGAAATAAAAAAGTTTCCATCCAATGGCTTCTTTTGGTCCATAAAAGGAGGCAGCTGAGAAGACTAGCAATGAGGTAGGAGTTTTGAGAAGAAAGAAAAGGTCTGAAAGTAGATGTGGAGCATGTTCAAGGAAGCTAGTATTAGTGTGAGTGCCAGAAAGCTTTCAGATTCAGTTGGTGGTGTTAATCATTAATTTATAGGCAAACAATCTTCTTAGTTATATGCTCCTTATGCTCATGACCTTTACCAGAATACATATCTGGTTATCAGTTTCATATTACAGAAATAATAAAAAGCACTCATAATATTGCTTTGTGAAACTTCGAACTTGTTTCCACTTTACATAAGCCACACATACAGTCCCAGCCCATGTCCAAATTCCATCAGAGAATGTATCTCAGTCTCATGAGGTTCCTTTCCTTTCAGCACCTCTGGACAGCCTTCCTCTGACCCAGACCACCTCCGGCTCCCAGCCCTGAGCTTCAGAGAGAAATGACTCTAACCAGAGCTACCTCAGATCAGGAGAGACCCAGCCCCACATCAGAGTGAAAGTAAGTCTGGAGCCCCTGCCTATGGAGGCGGTCAGTCCCAAAGTTGAAGGAGGAGGCAGTTTGAAGAAAGGACCAAGTTAGTGTTCTGTGAAAGGTTCTACTGCACAGAGGAGGTGTGGATTGAAATAGCTGTGCTTCTTCATAGGAAGGTGGAATGAAAGAAGACAGGAGAAGAGAAAGGGGATAGGGATAAAATAATTATGCTTACTAAAAGTCTTGGGGGCTATTTGTAATTCCCAGAGGTGAGATGTCTCTTTCTAGGTGTTTGCACTCTATTACTTAATCTGTGACACCTAGGCCAGTGGTCTTCAAAATAGAGTATATACATCTGAGGGTGTGAAAAGACTCTACAAGATACTCAGATAGGAGTAGTGTGAATAAGGTGAATTTTCATATCCTCAAACCCCATATGTGCTCTTCCTTAAAATTGGTTGGAGAGGCTTATTCCCCATTCCATTTCTCATAGTTGTCTTTCTTTTACTTTAAAATCAAGGCAGAGCCTTTCCCTCTTTTCCCATTCCATTTTTCTCTTTCCCTGCCCTTCTCTTTTTGAACAACCCAGTCTGAAACTGTTCAGGCGTGCATAGCAAAGTCCACATCTGTGCTGGAAGTCAGACATGTTCCTCATTAAAAAAGCACAAACTTTTACCGCATTCAGATAGTTTTGAATAGAGTGTAGGCCTACGGAATCAAGGGTCCCGGGTTCGATTCCGGTCAAGGGCGTGTACCTTGGTTGTGGGCACATCCCCAGTAGGGGGTGTGCAGGAGGCAGCTGATCCATGTTTCTAACTCTCTATCCTTCTCCCTTCCTCTCATACAAGCCCTTTGGTAGAAGGGGAATGGAGGTGGCCCCCAGCAAGGGGTCAGAGCCCATGTAGTGAAGGGATTCCAACCCATGGAGGCAGCCAGACACGGGGTAGGTGAAAATCCATGGGGGGAGGGAGTTCTCCAATGAGAGTTAGAGCCAGAGCACAGTGAGGAATGGGTAGGACATGCCAGAGCCCACACCAGATAAGGAGGGGTCCATGTGGAGGGAATGTCTAGCATAGTGCTGGAGAGGGTTGAGGAGGGCATACATACAGGAGAAGAAGTAGAAACATTGGTGAGAAATTGGCTTCATACTGTCAGGGTGATCAAAGAATGAATATATTAAGAATCAAGAGCCAGGATTCTCACTTTCATAGAAGAATGTTACAAATACTGATGGGATTTGGGGAGACTAACACAAAATCACTAGCTGGTGATTTCAGTGTAGCCTGAGGAAGTAGCCATGGTGGACCAAGTGAAGTCCCTGAAGGAATTTACCAAGAACATCAGACTGATCCAGAAAATTATGATTGAAAGCTGGCAAAGTACTCTAAATCCCTGCTTAGAAAGCAAGGCTCCTAACTAGAACTGGGGTGTGGCTACTTGAGAGTTGTCTGAGAGAACCCCAAGCTGCCACATCATCTTCCAGGTGCTCCAGAGACTTTGTAGAACAGTAAGTCTTGTTCCTGCTTTCCTTTTTTCAAAACCATTTCCTTTGGGAAACATAACATCTGTGGTGTGGAAGAAGTACAAAGGAACAATTGGAGAAATTGTATTGGGCATTTTAATTTTGCAGTGAGTTCTTATGAAGAGATTTTGGTCAAGACTGACCTATTTGAATAGCTCACCATTAATAGCGTCAAACTCTTTGCTAAGGTCCTCCCCACCTTCCTCTACCAGCTCTCTCAACAGCTTCTTAGCTCTCTGCATTGTTTCCACAGTGTCCCCTCCTGTTATTGGTGGGGAGCTGGCACTGTCCTGTTGGGGAGGTGGGACCAGTTAACTTCTCTTGCTTAAGTGAGATAGTTGCCATAAAATGTTGTTCCTAATCTGACCTTTCCTATACTTTCAACAGATGTGGATACTAGTAGGACTTCATATTTCACCCTTATATGAATGTAAAGGATGTCTTATATCAATTTTCCCACCAGCTGATCCCTTAAGATGGCTTTACAAGATGAGCAGCAAATGGGAAGCGCAACTTATGACAACCTGCTTGGTGACAGCAACTACACACTCTGCTTGATCGACCACCTAGATTTAGTCTCCAACCAACTGCACTGAGTTCTGCTGTCCTTCAGGAAAAGGATCGCATAGAGCAACAAGGAGAATTCAAAATGTAGGTGCTGGAGGTGCCCATATGTGAACCTACCTGGGGTGGATTGGAGGAATGAAGAGGCCAGGCAGGGATTCTGGTGGAGTTCAAAGCATCAGCACCCAAACTCTGTCCTTACTTACATAAGATAGATATTTTTGGTCAATTTGAAGTTGATACGTGCAAACTAACTGCAATGTGATTATCTTGACATTGCATGCACTTTCTACAAAGTAAACTCCTTATTCTGAAACATTGCATGAGAAAAAATTCAATTGGATTTTCAATCTATTCAAGTTTCACAAGAAATTTCAACATTATATTTGTTCATTTTATTTCATATATTCTGTCACCATTTATCCCCTCTATGCCCTCTTTCACTCCTCCCTGTCATAACTCATAAACATTACATTTGTAAATGAAGGAAAACAAAGAGCTGTTATGTTCTTTAAATACAATTTAAAGAATGGGAATAGAAAAGATTTTAAAATTTGTATCATTAACTTATGCAACTAAAATATCTTACCAATGGTGACTATCAAAAAATTAAAGAGACTATCATTGGTAATTATAATTGAACATTGATAATTATCTGTAGTCATTTCAAGTATACAATTGGAAATTAAAAAACTATATTTATTCAAGCAACCTCAAAAATTATAAACATTTAAGATTTTTAAGAACATCTGTTCTAAATTTATATTTAACGTATTTCTCAATGAATACTATATCATTTTTCTTATAATTATATAATGAACAAAAAGTGTCATATTTTTTCCATGAAACCCATATAGCCTAATCCCCTTCCAGTTTCCTACAGTGAACCCATAAAATAACATCATTTTTCTCTGTTTGCCATGATATTAAAATGGTTGAGAAGTGTTGCCTAATTCATGAAGAAGTAATATATGTCCCATCCCTGCAGCTGCTTTCATCGTCCTTAAGAATTTACACAATTATATATCACAAGCCTCTACCAGTTCAGGATCATTTCCCCCACATATAGAGTGAGCATATTGCCCCTCCACTTAAAGAGACCATGGCATTTGGAATATCTTCCCCTCCATTGTTTGGGCCAGCCCTTCCTAGACACTCTCTGAGCAGCAAGATCTCAGCCCTGGGCCTTGGGCAGCAAACTTCACAGCCATGGACACCAAATTCCCAGTTGTAGTGGTTACTGAGGTGTGACAGCATCTTCCTCAGTACTACTACTAATTTATCTCTTTTGAAAGAGGTATCAGAAGCCTGCCTTGGCCAGGCTAGGAGAGATAATGAGGCTGGAAATGATAGAAGCCACCTACTTTTCCTGTTGGTATGAGGCAGAGAAACCCCTAAGCTCCTGGACTCTCTAGAAACAAGGTCCTGTCTCTGGATCACCAGACACTATGTACAAAAGGTGTATATTTGGGAGTGAGTCATCAGCATGTAGATAGTAGCTGGAGCCATGAGATTATAGTATAAAGTGGGATGAGAAAAGGATCCAGGTCAGGGACCTAGGAGAGGTGCAGTTGAGCTGTGAGGTAAAGAAGAGGAGCAGCAAAGAAGACAGAGTTGGAGCAGACACATATGCATAAGGAGCAGAAAGACTGGAAGTGTGAGTGCCCTGAGTAGTCCTGAAAATCATGGGTCCCAACACTCATAGAAAAAGGATCAGGAATCTTACTCTGTCCTTCACCTTAGTCCCATAGATAAGATGAGCCCCTTACCTGTCCAATAGTGAGATTCCTGTGTTCCTTTCTTTCTCTGCCCCTTGACTTAAGTCTCAGAGATCTCTTTTTATCTCTCCTCATTACAGTGTTTCTCTCCTTTTCCAATGAGTCATGGGCACAACGCCTTGGGATCACCCTGCCTCGGTGACCTGAGGAGGCAGCGAGTCTCTACAATTTATCATGGCAGCCTCATCTCACTCTACCTCTGCTTCCAAATGCTCATATTGGTTACAGGTAGGAATCCTTATATGGGAGTATGATTCTATGATATGAAAGGGGAAGGAAATGGTGAAAGGGAGGGAAGCTGGAAGACAAAGTTTGACAAAAATACAATGCTACTTTCAACAACGAAGCTTTAAAAAACAAAAAGAAAAACAAAATGAAATACAAATGCTATGAGATCCTGGGGAAAGTAAAGAGTTAACTTTATTCCACTTACTATCAGACAGTGTACTGGCATTTTTACTTGTATCTCCTGGTCCAGGCCTGCTGGTGTGTGTGTGTGTGTGCGTGTGTGTGTGTGTTAGTGTGTGTGTTAGTGTCTCTGTGTTAGTGTGTGTGTGTTAGTGTGTGTGTTATACACCTGAGTACAAATGTACAAATGTGCATGTGGTGGGTCAAAGACTGAAAGAAAGTAAAAGAGCCTCAAATGGTAATAAAGAAGCATTAGATCCCCAAGATAATGTAGATTTTGGAAAACAGTAGCTTCTATGCCCCAA
This sequence comes from Myotis lucifugus, assembly GCF_000147115.1. NCBI lineage: Eukaryota > Metazoa > Chordata > Mammalia > Chiroptera > Vespertilionidae > Myotis > Myotis lucifugus. Next base: position 95,153 of record NW_005871915.1, read on the forward strand.
TTTCTCATCCCATGCTCCTGGCAAACAGTAATAATGATTCTCACATATCTTTACCACTGAGATGCTTCAGATTTTTTCTCAACACAGTCATCCAACTATCCATTCAGTGCCATCAGAATTCCTCCCTCCTACTGACAAGGACAGAACCTGACCTGAAGGAGCCAGCCTGTCTATTCCCATCATCTCCTGCAGTCACATTCCTCAGGTCCCTCCCCACAGGGTGAGTTAAGTGAGGAGGTTAGGGCTCAATATTTTTTAAGTCCTCACATGAGCATATGTTTTTCATTGAAGGAAGATAGAGAGAGAGAGACAATCGATGTTAGAGGAAAACATTAATTGGTTGCCTTACCAATGTGCCCTGAAGGGGGACTGGTAATCAAACCCACTACCTGGGTATGGGCCCTAATAAGGAATCAAACTGAACACCTTTGTCTGTATGGGATGATGCTTCAACTGAGTCACACCAGCCAGGGCTAGGGCTCAAGATTTAAAGGGGCATTTGCTTTCAGGATCTTGAGGACCCAGTGCCTGTACCCCAAAAGTGAGTGCCTCCTCAAAATTTGTGCCCTAAGTGTGTGTGTGTATGTGTATGTGTGTATATATATATATATATATATGCTAGTGGCCCGGTGCACAAAATTTGTGCACTCGGGGGAGGGGGGTGTCCCTCAGCCCGCCTGCACCCTCTCCAATCTGGGACCCCTGGAAGGATGTCCTACTGCCGGTGTACAGGGATCGGGCCTAAACTGGCAGCCGGACATCCCTTTCACAATCTGGGACTGCTGGCTCTTAACCACTCACCTGCCTGCCTGCCTGATTGCCCCTAACCACTCTGCCTGCCAGCCTGCTTGCCCCCAACTTCCGTCCGACAGCCTAATCACCCCCAACTGCCCCCCATACCAGTGTGCTCACCCACAACTACCCACCCTGCTGGCCTGCTTGCCCTCAACTGCCCCTCTGCTGGACTGCTCACTCCAAATGGCTCCATCTTCTATTCCATTTGTGTCCTTTCCATCCCTAAGTGAATGTCGTGTCCTTAATATGTGGTTATGAGATGTCTCTGTGACTGAGCTGGGAAACCTTTCACGTTTCTCTTTCCTTTCCTTTCATCTCAGGATAACTGAGCTCTGTGGTTTGTGTGGGACCAAAGGCCCTGGAAATACGATGCTGAGCCCTCTGAACTCATTTTATTCTTTATTGTATTATTTGATTCCTGGGGCTGAATTAAACATGAAAACAGAAGAAAATATACCCTTATATATATAATCTGAGTCATTACCTGGAGATTTCTGCGGGAGTTGACACTGAGGCATGAGACACATGTTTATTGGTCAGTTTCCTCAACTATGGAACGAAGGTTGATCCTGCCCCTCGGATCCTTTGGAGGTTGGATATGATGCATCCAGAGGGATTAACTGGCAGCTCGGAGAGTAAGATCAGAATTCAACAGACACTTGTTTCCTTTACCCAGACAGAGTTAGAAAAATATAACTCCTTTTATCATAACAGCAGCAAGGGCTATGCCTGTGGAAGGAGGAGCAAGGAACCAGGGCTTCCCCCTTGCTCCTTCCCCCCCTCCCTCCCTCCATCCCTGCACTGGTCCAGCTGCTATTGCTATCCAGGAAATGCTCAACTCAGGCTCTGGCCCCACCCATCTCACAGGGAGGAGCATGCGCAGTTTCTTGTAGACACAGAAGCAGCTGTGGAGTAGGGAGGTGGTGGTTTTTCCCCTGAGCAGGCACTTAAGTCCTTGTTGAAGTCTCCACTCCAGAGCCTGCGAGTCTGAGTCCTGGGAGGCTGCACAGTAGAGGCGCCACATTCCTTTCAGTAGAAACTGAAGATTGATAGGAGCCTGCCAGCTGGGGGGAAGGACCAGGAGGTCTGCCTTGCACCCATTCGCCAATCCCCAGTCCCGCTTCACTGATCTCGCCACCTGAGCCCCGCCACCCGCGGCTGCACATGGGGGCCTGGATGGCGGCTCATGCTGTCCCATCTTGCCTGCAGTATGCAAATTAGCCGCCATCTTTGTTGACTGTTAATTTGCATATCGCTCTGATTGGCTGGTCGGCATAGCAAAGGTACAGTTAATTTGCATCTTTGTCTTTTATTAGATAGGAGGATATATATATATATATATATATATATATATATATATATATATTTGATTTTTTTACAGAGAGGAAGGGAGAGGGATAGAGAGTTGGAAACATTGATGAGAGAGAAACATCGATCAGCTGACTCCTGCACACCCCCTACTGGGGATGCGCCCACAACCAAGGTATATGCCCTTGACCGGAATCAAACCTGGGACCCTTGAGTCCGCAGGCCGACGATGCTCCATCCACTGAGCCAAACCGGTTAGGGCTGCCCTAAGTCTTTTGCTTGTCTCATTCAGCAAGGCCTAGACATCCTATTTCTAACATCTCCAACTTTCTCCTACCTCTGTCTGTATATTCAGGTCAGAAAAGAGATCCCCAAGATTCAGCAACTATCCCATTTCAGACCTGGTCCCCAGTAGTGGGTTATGATGAAAATTGCCAATCATATATGTAGTCAACACCCTTTCATTTGTCCTCAGCCCACCCTGACTCTATCTCTATTTTCTTTACAGGAGCATTCCAAGTCCAGGGGCCCCATGAACCCATGGTGGCCATGCTGGGTGGTGAAGCTGAGCTGCCCTGCAGCCTTGAGCCTCGTCAAAGTATTAAATATATGAAAATAAGCTGGACCCGAACCCTACCCTCCCAGGTGGTGCACCTGTATGAGGATGGGTGGGACAAGCCTGAGAAAGCTATGGAAGAGTATTTAGGGAGGACACAGCTTGTGAAAAATGTCATGCATAAGGGGATCGTGGTCCTGAAAATCCTCAGTGTCCAACCCTCTGACAGTGGGCAGTATTGCTGTGTGATTCAACATGGCTCCTTCTACAGTGAAGCAGTGATTGAGCTGAAAGTGGCAGGTAATGGCCCATGTTCATCCCCTTGACACCCCACAAGGCTCCTTTATCTGATCCAGTTTTACTGGGAAATATAAAGAAGTCATAGGAGAAAGGGAGATGGCCATTATGTCTACTCACCCCATCAACCATATATCACTGCTTGGGACTAAATAAAAGATAATAAATAATGCCGAAACCGGTTTGGCTCAGTGGATAGAGTGTCAGCCTTCGGACTGAAAGGTCCCAGGTTCGATTCCGGTCAGGGGCATGTGCCTTGGTTGTGGGCACATCCCCATTGGGGGGTGTGCAGGAGGCAGCTGATCGATGTTTCTCTCTCATCAATGTTTCTAACTCTCTATTTCTCTCCCTTCCTCTCTGTAAAAAATCAATAAAATATATTTTTAAAAAAGATAATAAATAGACTCATTGTGGGAGTCAAGAAATAGGCAGGGGTCATTTGTCTTGGACTGTGTTGGAACCCTTTCTAGCTCAGGAGTCTAAGCCCCCATCTTTGTTGCCAACACTTCTTCAGAGTTCCCTGTTCTGCACACTGAGGTCTAGTCCGCAGCATAAACTCTTCAGACGCAGGGGAGGGATATATGTAAAGGAAAATGAGCTTAGGAGCTGACTTCTCTCTCTTCCTCTTTCCAGCTCTGGGCTCACGTCCTCAATTCCACATAGAAGTCACTAAATCCCGAGAACTCCGATTAGAGTGCAAGTCAGAGGGCTGGTTTCCTCAGCCAAAGGTCCAGTGGATGGACTCTGAGGGAGAAGAAATTCCAGCTGATTCTGAGACTCACACCCAGGACAAAGGCGGCTTGTCCCATGTAACAACATCACTGTTACTCAGAGAAGCTTCTCAGAAGAACCTGACATGTTCTGTCTGGAACCCAGTTCTAAATCAAAAAAAGGAAGAGCAATTCTCCATAGCAGGTCAGTTTTTTCTCTCCCCTCACTGTGCCCACAAAATGGGCCTGTTGCTCACACCCATGGCAGTGGCAGCTCTAAGCATATAAGCTCAGTTCTGCTCTCTTCATCATACCTACACCACGCTCCCTGCCAGGACCGAACTTCCCTCCACTTTTTCTGCCTTTTCCCATCCTTTCCTGACATATTTTCCAGTCCTCACCTACTTAAACTCTCCATAGAATTGGAACTTTTTGTCTTAGTCCAGTAAGGCTGGTATAACAAAATACCACAGACTAGATGGCTTATAAATGACATAATTTTATTTCTCACAGTTCTGAAGACTGGAAGTTCAAGATCAGGAGGTCAGCACAGTCAGGCTCTGGCAAAAGCACTCTTCCAGGTTGTGATAACCAACCTTTTTTTGTGTCCTCACATGGTAGAAGGGATAGGGAGCTGGAGGGGGATATGATGTGGTCTCCTTTATAAGGACACTAATTCCATTCATGAGTTAAGGACCTCACACAGGGCATTAGGATTTCAGCATATGAATATTATTGGGACACAGGCGTTCCAACCACAGCACTCTTCACCAGAAAGCATTTTCAGACTTACTCCTTACTAGCCCTCCAATAGGTCAATCTCCCCTGCTTCTCAGTTTACAACATTTCTCCTCAGTCTTTTTATGCTGTATTCTTTCTCTATTTAGATGAGCTGTTGCAAAAATGCTATGAGCCTAAACGTAGATCAAGTCCTGTTGACATGCAGGACTTGATCTACCTTGTGAAATATATATGTATATATCTTGCTATACATATATATTTCACTTCTTTCCTGATTTCTGCCAGGCACAATTGTCTTGCCACAGCTTTCTTAAATTTTTATATTTCTTCATAGAGGCTACTATTCATTAATAATTTTTGAATTCATAGCTAAATGTTTGGCTATAATATTCATCTATGCTATGGAAGCATTTTTCTCGTGAATCTTGATTATTCTTTTTGTCATTTTTCCATGTATAATCTTTGTACTGTTCCTATGCCAATCTTATTGTCTTACTTATTATTCCATGCATTGAGTTTTCCTGGGCCAGCTATTTTCACAGTCTCCTGTGAGGCAGGGAGGGTAGCGCAGTCTTCCACAGTAGCTGATTCTCACAATCCTACTGCTACCACAGAGACAGGCTTCTTCCTACCAATATGGCCCATGTGTGTGAATATTTGCATATTCCATGCCCTCTGTTTCTCCAAACAAAAAATAGTTCTAGAATGCACACCTCAGGTCCTGAGTCATTTGTTACAGACATGAATGTAGCTTTGATCATCAAGGTATGCCTCCCTTCAGTCAGTCTATTTTTGTTAATACTTTCTGACATTTGCTATTGCGTGGTCTTCTAACCATTCTCCACACCTCTCTTCACTATCTCCCACCTGGAGTCTATGTTATCATAGCTATTTTTAGCAACCTTTACACCTATTTTAAAGTCTGGTGTTTGCAGTTTTTATTTGTTTAGTTATTTTTTTGATGATAATTTATTTGCAATAAAAGAATGGCCATGAGAGCAAAAGGAGAAAAGTGGAGTTAAAGTGAAAACCTACATAATGTGCCTTCTCTCTAGCTCTTAAATTTCATACTCTTTCTTTCTTTCTCTTTCTTACTGAGTGCGGGCCTTTTCATTTGCTGTCACCTCTGACTGGAACACTCTATTTTGGCTTTCTTCTTGGTATAATTTATTTATAATTTGAGAGGGTGACATGGTGGAGTCACACCACAATCCTGAATGTCCCTAGCTCCAGTCTTCCTCATCTCTATCCATACTTACTCTTCATTGCTTCATTTCTTTCTTCCTGAACTGTGACTTAACCCCCCTCCTCCATAAACACACACACACACACACACACACACACACACACACACACACACACACTGAATTATTTACCTAGATTATAGAGGAAAACTCAACTGTCGTTTATTCCTGCCTCCAAATTTGCTTATCCAGACCCATCAAAGCCTCAGCTGAACTAAGGCCCTTTCATCTAGTAACCTTAGTCCTTAGAAAGAACTTAAAATAAATGTGCAATGAAAATAATGTGTACCTGCCAGTACAATATCCACATACATTCCAAAGAGCAAGTCAAAGGGCACTGAAAGGTAGACAGGGAATAAGACTTGTCTAAAGCAATTTGTCCATCCAAACAAGATATAGCTGAGCACCAAACTTTCACCAAATTCAAGTTCTCAGTCTCCTAGCCCAGAATTATTTTCAGAAAAGTAAAGATTAACTAGGATAAAGTTTGAAAGCTGGAGAGAGAGCAAATTACATACATCTTCACTTTTTAAAAATATATTTTTTTATTGATTTTAGAGAGGAAGGGAAAGAGAGAGATAGAAACACCAGCGATGAGAGAGAATCATTGATTGGCTGCCTCCTACATGCCCGCCCTGGGGATCAAGCCCACAACCCAAGCATGTGCCCTTGACTGGAATCAAACCTGGAACGTTTCAGTCCGCAGCCTGATGCTCTATTCACTGAGCCAAACCGGCTAGAGCCTCCCTCTTTACTCTTTACTCAATAATCTCAATTCTGTTACAATGCTACTCTTCCATGGAAGAAATGAATTTATTTGTTTACATTTATTTTCTGAACAAGTAAGCTGAATATGATAATATTTGAATGGAGACTTGAACTTACATATATATATATATATGAGACTCTAATACCTCAACTATGAAGTATAGAAAATAATACTATATATATATATATATGGCTAATATGCAAAGTGTCCCCTTGGGAGTTTGATCGCTCACTATGACATGCGATGACCACCAGGAGGCAGTGTGGAATGAAGGAAGGCCCCAGCTGGCAGCCAGAAGGCCCTGATCAGCCCTGATTGCCAGCCAGGCCTAGGGACCCTACCTGTGCATGAAATTGGTGCACTGGGCCTCTAGTTAACCATAATTTGAAAGGGAAATAGATATAGAGGGAGGATCCACAATGTATTACTGTTAGAGGGAATATGACTGGTGATTGACTAAGCAAGAAGTGAATGTGGGAACAGCTCTCTTCAGGGAAACTGATTGGGGGATATCTGTTATTTCAGTTGCTGTGCCCATCAGTGTGATTGAGCCCACCAATACAGCACTCATCATATTAGTTATATGTATGGCACTTCTGACTTCCATCACCACTGGACTTTATTTAAACAACAGGTTCAAAAACCGGCACAAAAATCAGGTAAAGGTATTCTTATTTTTATTAATATAAAAATATCCCTTCTTGGAGGTATCTGTCCTTCACCTTTCTGTTTAGGAATAAGATCAAAATCAGCAAAGCTCTGCCCAGAGGAAGTCAAATTAACGAGACTCTAATACCTCAACTATGAAGTATAGAAAATAATACATTATTTATATAAACTCCTTTGTGGATTATAAGAAATAATTTACATAAAGCATCCTTGCCTTGCACAACACAAAGGCATTCAATGAAAGCCTATTATAATTATTGTTATTATTAATGTTGTGGGAGAAGGAGGAGGAACAAAGGTGATGGAAGGATTACAGGTATTGGAAGGACAAATATTCGTGATACACTAAACATACACAAGGAATATGAAGCATTCATTTATGAGGTCTTAAATGGACCACTGATGGGTAATACACATTTTGGTATCATACAACTTTTGCCCAAAAAATAAGTGTATCCCCTGGCTGGTGTGGCTCAGTTGGTTGAGCATCTGCCCCTGCAACAAAAGGTCACTAGTTGGATTCCTGGTTGGGGCACATGCCTGTGTTGCAGGCTCAATCCCCAGTAGGGGGCATGCAGGAGGCAGCAAATTGATGATGACTGTTATACTTAAATGTATAAACACTATGAGGTACACCTAAAACTAAACCTATATAATAAAAGGGTAATATGCAAATCAACTGAATGGCAGAATGACTGGTCACTATGATGTGCACTGACCACCAGGGGGAAGACGCTCAACACAGGAGCTTCCCCCTGCCCACAGGCCTCGATCACCCTATCGGGGCCTGCCAGCCAACCTCTCAGTCCCTTTCCCAGCGATAGGATCCGATCGCCCAATGGGAGGTGGGTGGTGGCAGACGTGAGTGGCGCCAGGCCAAGACCCCCACCCCGCCAGTCACCCCACACACAGAGGGCGACCAATGTCAGGGACTGGGGCTGGCGAGCAGGTTGAAATGGCCAACCTCTTGGTCTCTTCCCCAAGCTGGCAGGCTCTAATTGCCCGATGGCAAATGGGGAACCAGGGGTGGGTGGCAGTGAGGGATGGGGCTGGCTGCTGAGGGGTGGGGCCAGTTGCCAGCAGCCATGGAAGATGGCTCTGATAGCAGGCCAGGCTTAGGGACCATACCTGTGCACAAATTTTGTGCACCAGGACTCTAGTATAAAATAATACTGAATGTCAATAAAATACTTTATCATTGGGGCTTTCAGAACCTTCCATTTTAGATGAGTGTTTGGACAAATTAGACTATTCCACAATGGTTGACCAATTATTCTCTCCAATATCCACAACTATCATTTAAAAATCTATAAGAGTGCAGGGTAGAGGGGGTCAATGGGAAAAAGGGAGACATCTGTAATACTTTCAACAATAAAGATAAATTAAAAAGATAAACATCTATCATTTAAAAATATTCAAACCTGCCCTAACTGGTTTGGCTGAGTAGATAGAGCATTGGTTTGCGGACTGAAGGGTCCCAGGTTTGATTCCAGTCAAGGGCATGTACCTTGGTTGCAGGCACATCCCCAGTGGGGGGTGTGCAGGAGCCAGCTGATCGATGTTTCTCTCTCATCGATGTTTCTAACTCTCTATCCCTCTCCCTTCCTCTCTGTAAAAAATAAATAAAATATATTTTAAAAAATATTCAAATCCAATGCAAAATAAAGTGAATAAAATGTACTGTTTGTATTTTTTAGTCTATTATTTTAAAAAAATCTTTGAACCCAATTCAAAATAAGATGAATAAAATGGAAAAAATAAGATTTCTTTTAGAGACTGCTTTAGCTGTATCTTATGAATTTTATTGTATTGCATATTTGTTATTCAGTTAAAATATTTTCTATTGTTATTTCTTGTTTGACCTATGAAGTATTTATAAATGTGTTATTTAATTTCCAGACATTTGGGAATATCCAACATATTTCTATTTAATTCCATTGTGGTCAAAGAACATGATTTTCTTTTTAAAAAATTTATCTTTACTGTTAAGAGTATTACAGATGTCCCCCTTTTTTCCCCATTGACCCCTACACCTCGCTTCTACCCCCTCCCTACAAAAAAAATATTATTTTCTATTATTTAAATCCTTTTAAGTCTATTGAGACTATTTTCTTGCCCAGCATATGGTCTTAGTAAATGTATGATGTGCACTTGTAAAGAATTTGTATTGTACTATTGTTGGGTGGAATATTCTGTAATATCAGTTGGGTCAAATTTGTTGATGGTATTATTAAAGACTTCAAAATCCTTTCTGATTTTCTACTTGTTTCAGCAATTACTAAGAAAGGAGTGTTGAAATTTTAACGTATAACTGTGCATTAGCCTATTTCTCCTCTTCAGTTTTATCAGTGTGCTCTATTTATTTTGTTTTCTGCCACTGCACCATCCAGGCCAGCTGTCCCACCACCACTGCGGATGCCTCTACCACAAGCCCTATGCAGTTCAACAACAGGCCTAGGAACAGGTTTCCAGCTGAGGTTGAGACCCCACTCCTGTCCAAACACAAAGAGGCGGAACTCCGAAGCTGGATTGAGGGTCTCACAGGCCTGTCTATCGGTCCTGACTTCCAAGAGGGTCTGAAAGATGGAATTATTTTGTGCACACTCATGAATAAGCTGCAGCCAGGCTCAGTCCCCAAGATCAACCACCCCAAGCAAAACCAGGACCAGCTAGAAAACTTCTTCAACTTCATGAAGGCCATGGCCAGCTATGCCACAAACTCCATGCTCGAACCCAATGACCTGTTTGAGGTGCAGATGTCTCTTCTGGCTCTGGCACAGAGGCCAAAACAAAGGAACTGCAGAGTGGTGTGGACGAAAGAATAAAGTACTTGGAAAAGCAGGAGAGGAATTTCCAAAATACAACCATGAATGCGGCCAGTGCATCATCAGGCTCCAAACAGACACCAGCAGGTGTGTCTTCCAGATGGGCATGATGGCTCCCAGGGCCCAGAGGCACATCTTTGACACCAAGCTGGGGACTGACAAGTGTGACACCACCTTCATGTCCCTGAAGATGGGCTAAACACATGGTGCCAAATGTAGAGGCCAAGTCTTTGGCCTGAGCGAACCGATATATGACCCCAAGTATTGCCCAGGAGGCCCAGTGGCCAACGGGCTCCAGGGGCAGCTGGCAACTGCCAAAGCCCAGGGAACACCCTTGAGTGCCCTCCTACTACCAGGAGGAAGCAGGATACTGAGGCCCCCCTTTTGGGGCATCTCCCACATAATCACCTCATCTGGGTTTTTCTGGGTTTTCATCTTGTTTTTCAATGTGTTCAAATGCTTCCAGCTGAGGGTCTGTAAAGGCCAGATCCAGATGTGTATGGGGTGGGGTCACTGCCAGGGCACATCATGTCGCAAATTTCCCAGCAGGAAGACCAAGATTACTACATCCAGCAAGGCTATCATTCAAAATAGATGGTCAAATAAAGAGCTTCGCAGACCCCGAAAAAAGGTTAAAGGAGTACATCACCAATAAGCCAGCATTATAAGAAATGCTAAAGGGCCTGCTGTAATGAGGAGAAATAGAGAGAGAAACCCAGAGATACAGAATTAAAATGACAATAAATAAATACATATCAATAATAATCTTAAATATAAATAAATTAAATACTCCCATCAAAAGACATAGAGTAGCTGAATGGATACAAAAACATCACCCAACTATATGCTGTCTACAAGAGACCCACATTAGAACAAAAGACACACACAGGGTGAGAGTGAAGGGATGGAAAAGAAAAAAAAAAGGTGGAGTAGCAATACTCAGATCTGACAAAATAGACTTCAAAATGAAGGACATCACAAGAGACAACAAGATCACTACATAATACTAAAGGGATCGATCCAACAAGAAGATATAACCCTGGTAAATATATATGCACCCAATATGGGAGCAACTAAATATATAAAAATCTACTCTTTTAGCAAGTTTGAATTATAATCTTCATGCAGTACCTTAAATTCTCAGAAGTTATTAATCTCATAAATAAAAGTTTATACTTTTTGGCCAATATCTTCCCATCTTCCCAAATCCCCAGATCCTGGTAAACACCACTCTATTCTCTGTTTCTATGAGTTCAACTTTTTAAGATTCCAAATATAAGAAAAATCATACAATATTTCTCTTTCTCTTTCTGTCTTCTCTCAGTCAACATAATGCCTTTGAGTTTCATATATGTTATTGCAAATGGCAAGACTTTCTTCCTTCTCATGGCTAACTATTATTATATTGAATGTATAGACTATATTTTCTTTAGCCATCCACCCAATGACATCCACTTAGATTGTTTTCACATCTTAGCTGTTGTGAATAATGGTACAATGAACATGGGGGTGATCATATACTTTAGAGATCCTATTTTCCCTTTCATTGATTATACACCCATAAGTAGGACTACTGAATTATTAACAAGAGATATAACATGTAAGAATATCACCTCAGGGGGTATAGAGCCTCCCATCCATATCATTTACTTCACAAACTATCACATGGTGTACATAAATGTAGACTAAGTCAAATGGTAAAACACCGACAATGATAGAAGATGGTTTGACTTTGGTTGGTGCACACACAGTGCAATATGTAGACTTTGCATCATAGAAATGTATACTTGAAGCTTATATGATCCTATTAACCAATGTCACTCCAATAAAATATCCCATATTTAAAATGAGGAAAATGAAATTCAGAGAAATGAGTCCACTTGACAAAACATTCAAGGTAGCAAATAGGAAGAAAGGAGTCACGAGTCTTTAGATTATTTATATTATACCACACTAAAGCTATGTTGTTAATATATCAGCAAAAGGATGAAACAAAAGATGTTCTCAAAAAGCAATATTCAGTGCAGTTCAGCAAACAATTTAGTTTCCTGAATCCAGACTACTTGGCCTGGCTTTCAATACCCAAACCTTCAAGTTTCCTCTCTCAGTAAGTCCCACTTTGTCTCTCTCACCACTACCTCCCCCATCTGGCAAACTCTAGTCCTACTTCATATCCTGTTGCTGCCTTACCCCAGTATCTTCAGTGCCTGAGACCATGTCATGCCCTGCCCTGCTTTCCAGATAAAAATCTTTGCCCCTGTGGACAAAAGGGGCCACATGCTGACCTGACAAGCTCAGGGGAGGCCTACATAGCAGACTTGCAAACTCAGAGACCTAAAGTAAACCACAAAGGATGGTCTGAAATTAAACTTTAACTAAAAGCAGTTAGGCCAGTATCTTCACTGACAAGATCAACTTTGATCCTTACTGAGCCCATTTGCCTTTTTGCCTCTAAGATAACATACCCTTGAAATGTCTGGGTAACTTGTAACTTCCCTTTTTCTGGAGCCCCTGAGGCACAACCAAATGTGCTGGGCACCAGGACAGATACTACAAATTCCTTCATTATTATGTTAATTGATCCTGCACCCACCTAAGTATGTGTCCATCATTTTACTTTTTATCCAATCCCAGGGGTTTCCCTGCTTTGCTTTTCCCTCCTCCTTAATCTATCACCAATGAATTTCATGTAACCCACCTACATCCCTCCTTTGATTGCAAATGTATAAATACAAATGTAACCCCGCCATTCTCTGGAGCACTATCTCAATTCATTGAGGTTCTGCTTCCCGGCATATGTCGACAGTTTGGCTCAAATAAACTCACAAAAAATTCTTTACACGTTTCAATGGTTTTTTTACGTTAACACCCCTAATACCAGATCAGATCGAATCAAGTTCATCATAACCTCTTAAGCCCTTGCCATGTCCCTCAGGGATCAGACTGACAGACAGCTTAAATTCCCTCAGCTCCAGCAGTGACTAAGTCCAACTCCATCCACTCTCCAGAGTCTAACATTAAGGATCTGCACCTTCTAGCAGAAGCAGTATGGGTTAGGCAATGATTGTGGGTTTTGGAGTCAGACAGAGAGACCTGGGTTGGAATCCCATTATATAAACCAGGCAACTTATTTTAGCTTTATAAACTTATATTTTATTTTTTGCCTATGGAAAGTGATCGTATAAACCTTGATAGGAATCAGCATAGAATGTGTTCAATGTCATAACTCTAATTAATATTTAAACAAAATTCTTCCTAATGTTATTTAAGGATAATTTTATATTTAAATTCAATGGGAAGAAATTGTCTCACTACAACAAAAAAAAGCTAACATTTTTTAAGGAGTGAATAAAGGCCTAAATGAATGATTAAGTAATTGAATGAATCAATCAAACCATTGCATATACTTGATATAGATGAATCCATTCAATTAAACAAAATACACTAACTACCATTATGTCCTAGGCACTGTGGACAAGATAGACAGGATCCTCGCACTCGTGGAACTTTTAGTGCAGTAATTACTCTCTCCTTCCTTTTAGTTTTGGACATGAAATCTATTATGACATTGAACTAACTCTATTGGGACTATTTGCTTTGAAAGCTGCCTCCTCTACTAGCCTGTGAGCACCATGAAGGTAAAAGCTAAGTCTTCATCACCTGCCTGAGGGCCTGGTCACAATAATGACTTTAAGTACTAGCCCAATGTCCCATCCCTGATAGAGACTTTGTTGTCTCCTCGCAAAGTTCTTTAAGTTTGCACAATCCAGTTTCTTGACCCCTGGCAAAAATTTAGGCAGAAGGAGGCCCTATAATTTATCCTTCACAGTCTAGTGAGAAAAGAGGTTTAGGTAGGGAAACACTTCTGTGTCCAGTACAATTTATGGATCCTGAGAAAAAATTTATATATATATGGAAAATGTTGATATGTGATAGAAAAATAAGTCCCAAATAGTATGCCAACCAAAGAGAGCCAAATAATTGATGAGTCAAAAAGGGGTGTTTCAAGATGGTGTGGAGTAGGTAGATCTTTCTTTCACCTCCTCCCAGAAATTGGAACTGAAACTAAATTGGGGAACATTCGCTCTGAATACCAACTGAAAACTGGCTGAAGAGGAGACTTTTAAACAAGGGAGAGCAGAAAGCACCTCTAGACTGGTTAGAAGGGTAGCATCACAAGAGGTACTAGCCCTGCTCCCTGGGGTGGCAGGCTAAGGGTGCAGAGGGATATCTGGGCTGAGGTGGGGGTGGGAGTGTTGGGAGTTGAGGGTTGGTAAGGGTGTGTAGAAGGGGGAATTGATGGAGAAATTGGAGGGTGGGATTTGGGATTTCCCCCCTGAGAGGAGTGAGGTCTGAAGCACAGGCATCCATCCCCAGCCTGGAGCACCAGAAGCAGGAATAGCCATGCAGGTAACATACAGAGGTGAAATGCAATGGGGCCTCTGTTCTTTGGGGAGAAATGGAGCCTGCCAGAGACAAAGACACTTTTTATTTTGAAAGGGCCAGAGAGGAGGATTTTCTTTTGCAGCCAATCACTCTGTTCTTCAATGGAGGGAGGGCAGTGCATATCCGCATTGCCTGAGGAGAGAAGGGAGAAGCTGCTGAAATACCTGTGCATGGTGTATACCCCACCCCACCCCTACCCTCTGCAGCAGCCATTGTTCCTGCAGCCTCTCCCAGCAGCAGCAAGGCAATTACCCTGCTCTCTGGGATACAATTTACCCCACCCTCTAGAATCCCACTTGTCCCACCCTGCATCTTGACCACTGCTGAGGAGGCAGAAGCAGAAGCCAGGCCTATGGGTCTGGGTAGTCTCAAGGAGCTTCAGTGACTGGCTTTGGGTGGGGCCATTCCTTCCACTTTCCCAGAAATTTGACTGGTGCTTCCTCATCAGAGGAGAGCTGATAGAAATTCCCAGCTTTCAGAAGAGTCCACTGGCCTGCCTACAAGGGTCTCACTCTGCGGAGGTCAGGGGAATATTCTGGGATAGACTCAGAAGTGAGGCTCTGGATGGGGGACACATCCACCATCTTCCCTGAAGTCTGAGTGGCACCTTCCCCTCACAGGAGATACAGAAGTCTTATCCTTCCAATGCTAACAAAAGCCCTTTCAGAAACAGCCATTCAGTGACTAAGTATGACAACTGGCTGGCAGTCAGAGGCAGAAAGAGGAGGATCCCCAGGTTTCTTGGGATGTTTGCTGACCTGCCCTGGGTCAACTGTTATCAAAGAGCCTGCCTTGGAGCACAGAAAGCATATATGCACTTCTATGTTCATTGCAACATTATTTACAATAGCCAAGATCTGGAAACAGCCCAAGTGCCCATCAGTAGAAGAGTAGATAAAAAAGCTCTGGTATCCTAATATATAAAAAGCCAGGGGGCGTGCCAACCTAAACGACCGGATGGACAACCAAACAGCAGGCTGTGTGGGGTGACCAGGCCAACAGAGGGGGGGCAGTGAGAGGCAAAAAAATGACCAAATAGCAGTCTGTGTGGGGGGCCCAGGCCAGCGGGGGTGTGGGGGCAGTTGGGGGCAACCAACCCAGCAAGGGGGGGGGGGGCAGTTGGATGTGACCATGTGGCAGGGAGGGGCAGTGAAAGGTGACCAGGCCGGCAGAGGGGGGCAGTTGGAGATGACCAGGCTGGCAGGGGGGCAGTGATGGGCAACCAGGCCAGCAGGGGTGGCAGTGAGGGGCAAACGTACCAGCACAGGGGGCAGTTAGGGGCTACCAGGCTAGTGGGTGGGGCAGTGAGAGATGACCAGGCCAGCGGGGGGGGTCAGTTAGGGGCAATCAGGCCGGCAGGCAGAGGTGGTTAGGGGTGACAAGGCCTGAAGGGGGCCAATTAGGGGTGAACAGGCCAGCAGCGGGGGGCAATCAGGCAGGCAGGCAGGCAGGTGAGTGGTTAGGAACCAGTAGTCCAGGATTGTGAGAGGGGTGTCCATGGGATCGGACCTAAACCAGCAGTCAGACATCCCCCAACGGGTCCCAGATTGGAGAGGGTGCAAGACACGCCCCCCCCCCCCGCCTGAATTTCATGCACCGGGCCTCTAGTATTCACATAAAGGAATACTACACAGCTATAAAAAAGAAGGAACTCTAACCCTTTATAACAGCATGGATGGACCTGGAGATTATTATGCTAAGTGAAATAAGACAGTCAGAGAAAGACCAATACCATATGATCTTTTTAATATGTGGAATCTAATGAAGAAAATAAACTGACAAAAAATATAGAGCCCAAGGCATGGATATATGTAACAGACTAACACATCTCAGGTGGGTGGGGAGTGAGGGGGAGTGAAAGAGATTAACCAAAAATATATATGTATATAGGCATAGCTAATGGACATAGACAATAATGTGATGATGGCCTGGGAAGGGGGTGTGAGCTGGGTGGAGGGGGGCAAAGAGGGGTAAAATGGGGACATCCATAATACTGCCCACAATTTTTTTTAAAAAAGAAGAAAGTGAATCAATAATTAATAGTCTTTCTAAATAAGAACCACCAGTCTAATATAAATGATTGGCCCTGAAGCAGACACAAACCTTCACTAACTACTCTTACCACCAGCTAGCTGTCCTCAGGGGTTTTAAAAAATATATATTTTTATTGATTTCAGAGAGACAGGGAGAGGGAGAGAGAGAGAGATCAATGATGAGAGAGAATCATTGATCAGCTGCCTCCTGCACACCCACTACTAGGGATCGAGCCTGCAACCCAGGCATGTGCCCTGACTAGGAATTGAACTGTGACCTCCTGGTTCATAGGTCGACACTCACTGAGCCAAGCCAGCTGGACCTCATTCAGATTTTTGAAGGTAAATGCACCATAACCAAAGATCACAACTTCCTTGGCACGTTTAAACTCACAGACATACCACCTGCACTCTGTGCAGTCCCTCAGTTTGAAGTCACTTTTGATATTGATACCAATGGCACTTTCAATATCTCTACTGTGGACAAGAGGACAGGCAAAGAGAACAAGATACCATCACTAAGCACAAGAACAGTTTGACCAAGGAAGACAGCAAACATATGGTCCAAGAAGCTGAGGAATACAAAGCTCAAGAGAAGCAGCAGTGGGACAAGGTATCTTCCAAAAAAATCACTTAAATTCTTTGCTAGCAATATAAAAGCAACTGCTGAAGATGAAAAACTTCAAGTTAAGCTCAATGATTAGGATAAACAGATGATTCTTAACAAATGTAATGAAATCATCAACTGGTTTCATAAGAATCAGACTGCAGAGAAGGGAGAATTTGAACATCAGCAGAAAGAGCTGGAGAAAGTCTGCAGCCCTATGATCCCCAAGCTGTCCCAGAGTGCAGGAGGTAAGCCAGGAGGAATGCCTGGGGCTTCCCTAGTGATGAGGCTTCTCCATCTGATGGTTCCTTCTCCTGGACCCACCAATGAAGAGGTGGATCACGGCAAACTGATCCACCTCTTAGTTTTTGTTCCATACAAAACATTGAAAGACCCAAATTTGCACCAAATTCCATGGCAGTTTTAAGGCTGAACTGCCATAGTAAGTAACTGGCAATCTCTATACTTGCATATGGAACATGTGCACAGGGACAGGAAATGACATTGCACTTTCTAGGCACTGCAGTGTAAGGATAAAACACAATGTATTAAATCAAACTGTATTTGAAATTGTCACACAAAGCACACATACACACACACACACACACACACACACACGCAGGCACACACCTTCACCTCATAAAAAAGACAAACTTTTACTGCATTCTGACAGTTTGTTGTAAGGAGAAGAGCAAAACTATGGGGTATGTTTCCCGGGCCTGAGTAGTGGTAATTATGAGAGTGGATACTTGAGGGACACTTGTCCCGAAGCACAGATGGCCAAGTGAAATGCTTTCAAATATTCCTTAATAAATG
>NW_005871915.1:113424-120980 GCF_000147115.1 Myotis lucifugus
GAGACAGGAGGTTTGAGAAGAAGGAAAAGGTCTGAAAGTAGATGTGGAGCATGTTCAAGGAAACTAGTACTAGTGTGAGTGCCAGAAAGCTTTCAGATTCAGTTGCTGATGTTAATCATTAATTTATAGGCAAACAATCTTCTTAGTTATATGCTCCTTGTGCTCATGACCATTACCAAGATACATATCTGGTTATCAGTTTCATATTACAGAAATAATAAAAAGCACTCATAATATTGCTTTGTGAAACTTTGAACTTGTTTCCACTTTACATAAGCCACACATACAGTCCCAGCCCGTGTCCAAATTCTATCACAGAATGTATCTCAGTCTCATGAGGTCCCTTTCCTTTCAGCACCTCTGGACATCCTTCCTCTGACCCAGACCACCTCCAGCTCCCAGCCCTGAGCTTCAGAGAGAAACGTCTCTAACCAGAGCTACCTCAGATCATGGGAGACCCAGTCTCACAGCAGAGGCAGAGGTAAGTCTGGAGCCCCTGCCTATGGAGGGGGTCAGTACCAAAGTTGGAGGAGGAGGCAGTTTGATGAAAAGACCAAGTTATTGTTCTGTGAAAGATTCTACTGCACAGAGGAGGTGTGGATGGAGAGAGAGCTGTGCTTTTTTTTAATGTTTTTATTGATTTGAGAGAGAGAGGAAGTGAGAGATAGAAACACCGGTGAGAGAAAAACATTGATCTGCTGTCTCCTGCACAACCCCAACCAGGTATCAAACCTGAAACCTAGGCATGTGGCCTGACAGGGAATTGAACCAGAGACCTCTTGATGCATGGGTTGATGCTCAACCACTAAGGCATACCAGCTGGGAGTGAGCTATGCTTCTTGATAGGAAAGTGGGAAGAAAAAGGACAAAGGAGGGATAGGTGGGTAGAACTGTAGAGGCTAGAGTAAAATAATTATGTAATTAATAGATATGGGGTCAGTTTACTAGGATTCTGAGCTAGGAAATCTCTTCCTATGTATTTGCACTCTATTACTTAATCTGTAACACCTATATCAGTGGTCTTCACAATTAAGTGTACATACACTTGAGGGTGAAAAAAGACTCTTCAAGATACTCATATATGAGTAGTGTCAATGAGATGAATGTTCATACCCTCAAATCCCACATGAACTCATTCTTAAAATGGGTTGAAGAGGATAAATTCCCATTACATCTTTCACAGTTGTCTTTCTTTTAATTTAAAAACACAGGGATTGCCTGAGCAGCATGGCTCAGTGGTTGAGCATCAACCTATGAACCAGGAGTTCAAGGTTTGATTCCCAGTCAGGGCACATGCCCAGGATGTGGGCTGAATCCCCAGTGTGGGGCATGCAGGGGGCAGTCAATCAATGATTATTTCTCATCAATGATGTTTCTATTTCTCTCTCCCCCTTCCTTCCTCTCTGAAATCAATAAAAATATATTTATAAAACACACAAGGAATAGCCGTCCATTCCTTTTCTTTCTCTCTCTCTCTCTCTCTCTCTCTTCCTTCCCTTCCTAAACAACCCAGTTCTAAACTGTTCAGGTAGGCAGAGCAAAGTCAACATCTGTGCTGGCAATCAGAGCAGACTGGGCATAGACTGGAAACTGAGGTGGCCCCAGCAGGGGATCAGAGCCCAAGCAGGGAAGGGATACCAGCCCATGCAGGCAGCCTGATATGGGGGAGGTGAAAATCCATGGGGGGAGGTAGCTCTCCAATGAGTGTCAGAGCCAGAACACAGTGAGGAATGGGGTAGGACATGCCAGAACCTACACAAGGTAAGGAGGGGTCCATGGGGAGGGAATGCCCAGCATAGTGCTGGAGAGGGTTGAGGGGGCATTCATGTAGGAGAAAGGGTAGAAACAGAGGTGAGAAATTGGCTTCATACAGAGGGGTTGATCAAAAATATAAATATATTAAAGATCAACAGCCAGGATTGTCACTTTCAGAGAAGAAAGTAACAAATACTGAATGGTGGTGGGGAGGTGGATAGCAAAATGAAATCACTAGCTGGTGATTTCAGTGTAGCCTGAGGAAGTAGCCATGGTGGACCAAGTGAATTCCCTGAAGGAATTAGCAAGAACATCAGACTGATCCAACAAAGTGTGATTGGCAGCTGGCAAAGTACTCTAAACACCTGCTCTTAGAAAGTAGGGCCCCTAACTGCAACTGGTGTGCTGTTCCTTGAGAATTGCCTGAGAGGACCTCTAACTGCCACATGATCTCCCACTTCCCCCTGAGACTTTATAGAGCAAGAAGTCTTGTTCCTGTTTTACTTTCTTCAAAACCACATTTTGGGAGTTTTACTATAAATATATTATGTATGATGTGGAAGAAGTACAAAGGAACTATTAGAAAAGTTGTATTGGGCATTTTAATTTTTCAGTGAGTTTCTATAAAAAATATTTTAGTCAAGATGTAGCTATTTGAATGGCTCAGCACTAACAGCCTGGAACTCTGCTAAGATCCTTCCCACCTTCTCTATCAGGTCTCTCAACAGCTTCTTAAGTCTCTGCATTGTTTCCACAGTGTCTCCTCTCTGTCATTGGTGGGAAGCTGGCTCTGTCCTGTAGGGGAGGCAGAAACCAGGTAAGTTTCTCTTGTGCAAGTGAGATAGTTACCATAAAATTTTGTCCCTAATTGTCCTTTCCTACACTTTCAAGGGATTTGGAAACAGGCCCCACTTAGTTGAAGGTACCATGTACCAGTACAGATACCATTAGCACTTCATGCTTCATCCTTGAACACATCTTATACTAGTCTTTCCATAAGATGGATCCTTCAGATGGCTTTGCAAGATGAGCAGAAAATTGGAAGTGCAGCTTCTGACAACCTCTGGTGACAGCAACTACACACTCTGCTTGAGTAACTGCGTAAATTTGGTTTTTAGCCACCTGCACTGAATGCTGCTGCCCTTCAGGAAAAGACCCCATAGAAAAACTAGAAGAATTCAAAATACAGGTGCTCAAGGTGCCCAAATGTGCCCTACCTGGAGTGGATTGGAGAAAGAGAGGCTAGGCAGGGATCCCTGGGTTTTCAAAGGAGCAGCACCCCAACTCTCTCCTTACTTATATGGATATTTTTTATCAATTTGTAGTTGATATGTGCAAACTAACTGCAAAGTGATTATCTCAACATTTCATGCACATTCTGCAAATTAAAACTCTTTATTTTGAAAGAGTGGACAAAAAATAATTCAGTTGGATTTTAAATCCACTTAAATTTTTACAAGAAATTTCAACATATTTGTTAATAAAAAAAAGAAAGAGCTGTCAGGTCCTTTAAATACAATTTAAAAGAACGCGAATGAAAAAGATTTTAAGTCCTAACTGGTTTGGCTCAGTGGATAGAGCGTCGGCCAGTGGACTGAAGGGTCCCAGGTTCGATTCCAGTCAAGGGCATGTACCTTGGTTGCAGGCATATCCCCAATAGGGGGTGTGCAGGAGGCAGCTGATCACTGTTTCTAACTATCCCTCTCCCTTCCTCTCTGTAAAAAATTAATAAAATATATTTTTAAAAAAGATTTTAAAATTTATATTACCTACTTATGCAACTAAAATATCTTACCAATGGTGACTCTAAAGAAATTGAAAACATCATTAAGAATTATGATTGAGCCGAAACCGGTTTGGCTCAGTGGATAGAGCGTCGGCCTGTGGACTTGAAGGTCCCAGGTTCGATTCCGGTCAAGGGCATGTACCTGGGTTGCGGGCACATCCCCAGTGGGAGATGTGCAGGAGGCGGCTGATCGATGTTTCTCTCTCATCGATGTTTCTAACTATCTCTCTCCCTTCCTCTCTGTAAAAAATCAATAAAATATATTTAAAAAAAAGAATTATGATTGAACATTGATAAGTATCTATAATTATTTAAAGTATACAATTGGAAATCAAAAAGCTATATTTATTCATAATAATGGATATTTTTCAAAATCTATTAATGTATCTCACACACCTCTGAAATAAGCCATCCCAATCTCATGAGAGCAGATAATCTTGGTAGCTACTCTGTAATCCAATCCCTGCCTTGCTTTCTGTCACCTCCATGAAATCTTCCTTACTTCTCTTCTTAGTTTCAAATGCATAAAAGAAGCTGCAAAACTATTATTCTAGGGAGCATTTGAGATCTTGCTCCCTGTATACTTTGTCAGTTTAGATCAAATAAACTCTTATAAAATATTTTTATAGAAAGCTATATTTATTAAAGCAAGTTTGAAAATTATAAAAACTTAAGATTCTTGGTTCTATTCCTTCTAAATTTATATGTAACATATTTCTTAATAAATCCTATTTCATTTATCTTGTACAATATGGAGAATATTTCACTATTTCCCCCATGAAGCCCATATAGCCTAATCCTCTGGCAGTTTACTACTGTGAGCCCAATGAACAGCATCATGTTCTCTCTGTGTGCTTTTACATTTAGAAGGTTGAGAAGTGCTGCCTAGTCCATGGAGAAGTAATAAATACTTCATCTCTGCAGTTGTTTCCATGGTTCTTCAGACCCTGCAAGATTATATACCACATGCCTCTACCTGCTCAGGATCCATTCTGCCACATATACAGCATATCTCCCCCCTCCCCCTAAAGAGAATGTCTTCCCCTCCATTCTTTGGGCCAGCCCTTCCTAGAGACCCCCTGAGCAGTAGGATCTCTGAGACCAGGGTGCTGGACAGCTAATTTTATAGCCATGGCCACAAAATTCCAAGCTGAAGTGGTTGTTGAGGTGTGTTACAGCCCTTCCTCACTACTACTACTAATTTACATGTTATAGAATGGGACATCAGAAGTCAGTGTTGACCAGTCTGGGGGAAGGAGAGAGTGATAGAAGCCACCTGCTTTTTCTGTTTATCCAAGGTACAGGGGTCCCTAAGCTCCTGGTCCCTCTCTAGAAGCAAGGTCCTGCCACTGAGTCACAAGACATTATGTACAGAACATGTACATGAGTCATTAGGATGTGCAAGGTATCTGGAGCCATGAATGACCTGCAAAGTCCTAAAAATCAAAAGTCCCCAAACTTTTAGAAAAAAAGGAGCATGAGTCTTATTCTGCCCCTCACCTCACACAGATAAGATATGCCCCTTACCTCTCCAAGAGTGAGATTCCTGAATGCCTTCCTTTCTCTGCCCCTTGACTTAAGTCTCAGAAATCTTTTTATCTCTGTTCTCATTACAGCGTTTTCCTCCTTTTCCAATGTGTCAGCACAAAGCCTTGGGATCACCCTATCTCAGTCACCTGAGGAGGCAGCCGGTCTCTAAATTTATCATGGCAGCCTCATCTCACTCTACATTGCCTCCAAATGCTCGAATTAGATGTAGGTAGGAATCCTTATATTAGCCTCTGATATGTATGTGGAAGGAAAAAGGAAACGGAAGAGAAGCCAGAAGGAAAAGTTTAACAAAAAATAAATGCTATGAGATCCTAGAAAAACTAAAGAAATTCAGTTTATTACACTTATTAGGCAGTATACTAGGCCATTTTACTCATATCTCCTGATCCAGGCCTGCTGGACTATGTGTGTGTGTGTGTGTGTGTGTGTGTGTGTGTGTGTGTGTGTACCTGAGTATAAATGGGCATGTGGTAGGGCAAAGATTGAGAGAAAGTAAATGAGCCCAGATGGTGATAAATGAGCCCAGATGGTGATAAAGAAGCATAATTTCTTAGAAGATTTTTAAAAATTAGCTTATATGGCCGAAACCGGTTTGGCTCAGTGGATAGAGCGTCGGCCTGCGGACTGAAAGGTCCCAGGTTCGATTCTGGTCAAGGGCATGCACCTGGGTTGCGGGCACATCCCCAGTAGGAGATGTGCAGGAGGCAGCTGATCGATGTTTCTCTCTCATCGATGTTTCTAACTCTCTATCTCTCTCCCTTCCTCTCTGTAAAAAATCAATAAAATATATTTTTAAAAAATTAGCTTATATGCCCTGCTTTTCTCATCTCAGGTTCATAGCAAACAATATTAATGAGTCTCAAACATCTTTACCACTGAGCTGCTTCAGATTCTTTCTCAACACAGTTATCCAACTATGTATCTAGAGCCGTCAGAGTTCCTGTGTGATCCCTCCATTCTAGGGACAAGGTCAGTCCCTGAGCCGAAGGAGTTAGCCAATGTATTCCTCAACTCCTGCAGTCACATTCCTCCGGTCCTCCCCACAGGTGAGTTAAGTAAGGAATCTAGGGCCCAAATTGTAAAGAGGTACTTCCTCTCAGGATGTTGCCAACCTTGAACTTATAGCACCAAAGTGAGTGCATCCTCTAAATTTGTGCCCTAAGTCTTTGCTTGCTTCATGTTAGCCTGACCTACATTTCATATATCCAATATATCCTACTTCTCCATAGTGCTGTGTATATCTTCAGGTCAGAAAATAGACCCAACTCTCCCCAAGATCCAGCAACTATTTTCAGATCTTTATCCCAGAACTTCGTTAAGATAGAAATAGCCAATTATGTGTGTAATCAACCCCCCTTCATCTGTCCAAATCCTGGGAAGAGGAAGAGAGAAAAGTCAGGTCCTAAGCTTATTTTCCCGCACACATATCCCTCCCCTGCTATCCTGACTCAACCTCTGTTCTCTTTTCAGGAACATTCCAAGTCCAGATGCCCTATGAACCCTTTGTGGGAATGCTGGGTGGTGAAGCTGAGCTAACCTGTTTCCTCTT
The DNA here is from genome assembly GCF_000147115.1 of Myotis lucifugus. Lineage (NCBI taxonomy): Eukaryota > Metazoa > Chordata > Mammalia > Chiroptera > Vespertilionidae > Myotis > Myotis lucifugus. The sequence continues at coordinate 120,066 of NW_005871915.1, forward strand.
CCTTTTTCAAGTGTTAACGATATGAAAATGAGCTGGACACAGTCCCTCCCTACCAGGTGATGAAATTGTATTAGGATGGGAGGGACAAGCCTGAAAATCCATGTAGGAGTACTTAGGTAGGACAGAGCTTGTGAAAAATGTCATGCATAAGGAAATAGAGGTCCTGAGACTTCTCAATGTTCGACCCTTTGACAGTGGCAGTATCACTGTGCATTCAAACATGGTTCCTACTACAGTGATACAGTGATTGAGCTGAAAGTGACAGGTAATGGCCCAAATTTGACCCCTTGACACCTCACAGGGGTGAGTTTATCCTAAAATTGGCTCCTTTCTCTGATATAATTTTCCTGGGAAATATAAAGAAGTCATAGGAGAAAGGGAGATGGACATTACTTCTACTCACCCCATCATTCATTTATCACTGCTTGGGACTAAAATAAAAAAGATAATAAAGAGACTCATAGTGAGAGTAAAGAACTAGGCAGGGGCCATTTGTCTTGGACTGTGTTGGACTCCTCTGTAGCCCAGAAATCTAGGTCCCATCCTTTTTTTCCAATAGTTTCTCAGAGCCTCAGTTTCCTGTTCTGCACACTGAGGTCTACTCTGCAGCATAAACTCTTCAGAAGCAGGGGAGGGATATGTGTGCAGGGAAATAAGTTTAGGACCTGACTTTTCTCTCTTCCTCTTCCCAGTTCTCTGCTCACATCCTCAGTTAAACGTGGAAGTCACTTAATCCTGACAGCTCCAATTAGAGTGCAAGTCAAAGTGCTGGTTTCCTCAGCCAAAGGTCCAGTGGATGGAATCTTAGAAAGCAGAAATTTCAGCTGAATCTGAGACTCACACCCAGGACAAAGGTGGCTTGTTCCATGTAACAACAGCACTGCTCCTCAGAGAAACTTTCTCAGAAGAATCTGA
>NW_005871915.1:121459-137207 GCF_000147115.1 Myotis lucifugus
TTATTATGATGAAAAACATATAACATACAATTTTCCATCTTTTTTCAATTATAGTTCACATTCAGTATTATTCTGCATTGGTTTCAGGTGTACAACATAGTGGTCAGACAATCATATACTTTACGTAGTGGTCCTCCTGATATTTCAAGTACCCCCTTCCCCCCCGCCCCCTGGGCCATACATAGCTATTACAATATTATATTTTTTCCTCCATTGACCTCTCCCCAGCCACTTCCATTCCCTAGCACATGCCCTCACCCCCCTAGTGACTTCGTCCATTGGTAATGCTTATATGCATGCATACAAGTCCTTTGGCTGATCTCTTGCACCCCACCCCTCACCCTCCCCTGCCTTCCCTCTGAGGTTTGACAGTCAGTTAGATGCTTCTCTGTCTCTGGATCTATTTTTGTTCATCAGTTTATGTTGTTTATTATATTCCACAAATGGGTGAGATCATGTGGTTTTATCTTCTCTGACTGGCTTATTTCGCTTAGCATAATGCTCTCCAGGTCCGTCCATGCTGTTGCAAATAGTAAGAGTTCTTTCTTTTTAACAGCTGGGTAGTATTTCATTGTATAAATGTACCATCATTTTTTAAAATATATTTTTATTGAGTTCAAAGAGGGAGAGGGAGAGAGAGATAGAAACATCAATGATGAGAGAGAATCATGGATTGGCTGCCTCCTGCACGCCCCCCACTGGGGATCGAACCCGCAATCCAGGCATGTGCCCTGGACCAGAATCGACCCAGGAACTTTCAGTCTGCAGGCCAACGCTCTATCCACTGAGCCAAACTGGCTAGGGTGTACCATCACTTTTTACCCACTCATCTGCTGGTGGGTACGTAGGCTGTTTCCAAATCTTAGTTGTTATAAATTGCGCTGCTATGAACCTAAGGGTGCACACATATTTTCTGATGAGTATTTCTGAATTCTTAGGATATACTAGTATTCCCAGAAGTGGGATCACTGGGCCAAATGGGAGTTCCATTTTTAATTTTTTGAGGAAACTCCATATTGTTTTCCACAGCTGCTACACCAGGCTGCATTGCCACCAGCAGTGTATGAGGGTTCCCTTTTCTCCACATCCTGGCCTATACTTGTCATTTGTTGATTTGTTGATGATAACCATTCTGACAGGTATGAGGTGTTCCTCGTTGTCATTTTGATTTGCATCTCTCAGATGATTAGTGACTTTGAGCATTTTTATATGCCTTTTGGCTTTCTGTATGTCCACTTTGGAGAAGTGTCTATTTAGGTCCTTTGTCCATTTTTTATTTGGATTATTTTCCTTTTGTTAAGTTGTATGAGTTCCATATAAATTTTGGAGGTGAAGACCTTATTGGATGTATCGCTGGCTAATATGTGTATATATATATATGATTAAGTTTTAACTTGTGATACAGGCTACTCACCCCCATTCATCCTCTAATTTGAATCAATATCCCACTCTTCCCAATATCCAAAAACCAAACTTTTCCTCTGGGCCCTCTAGAAATTTATTCCATTGACAATAACTTCCAGGACATCTTCCATCCTTCCCTCAAATACTGTTTACATCTTTGTCTGAATTAAAACCTACATATTCCCTAAGAATCCTACCTTCCTTGCATTGCATTCAATTCCCAGGGTCAATTCCAGCCCTTTCTCCTATTCCCAATCATGTAAATACCTCCTTTTTTTAAGGTTTTGTCACAAGCCCGTCACTCTTATCCATTTACTTACAACTGAGGTACAGTCTGCCTCTCCAACACAATGCCTGCCATCACCTTAGATTACTTCCAGTCCAAGGAGACAGTTCACGTCACATACTAGCATCTCAGTTCTATGAATGCCACATTTACACCATTATACATTCATCTACATACTTATCCTATACATATTATTGAGCGACTTTTGTGGGCCAGCACAAAGCTTAATACTGAAAATGACATAGTCTATACTTATGAAACTTACACTCCAGTAAGAGAAACATCTGTCCAAAAGAAAAAAAAACCTTTCAGGGCTAGTCCATGTCTGCATCGCTCACCACAGTTTCACTAACACCTATCACCATATGTGGCACATGAAAGGAATTTAATACATATATTTTAAAGACTTAAACTCTGTTATAACACAATGTATAGCAAGCACAGGGTGCCATGAAAACTCAAAGGAGAGATGGATTATGGAAAGGCAAAGAAGAGAACTTAAAGTGTGATTTTCAAAATTTTAAAAACATAATTCTCATGAAATACATAGAAATAAGGGGCCATAATTTTAATTAACTCATGAATGAGAGAAAGGGCAGATAACAAAGCTGTATCAAAAACAGTAAAATATTTCAATCCTAAATAAGACTGCTCAGTTAATATTCTACTGGTCAATAAAACCATAATAAAGTTTTATTTCCCTAAGTCACATGATCATGCTAAATCATTTATTAGATAACGTATTAGTCACATGATATTTAAAAGACATAGAAATTTGTTTTTGCCTTATTTTTGTATTTTAGGCACTTTTTCTCAACAAAAGCTTCTTTCAGGTAATATTGCACCTGATGACTGAAGAGTGAGTAGAAGCTGTCCAGTAAGAGTGGTAAAGGGAAAGGCAACAAGTGTTCCAGAAATAGGGACAGTGCAGAGACCCACTTCACTTCAATCATTCACTGCCAGTGTCAGACCTTCGGCTTGATCCAATAAAAACTATTATAAGGTATCACTTCACCTGTCAGAATGGCTACTGTAAATAAATTTACAAGCAGCAAGTGCTGGTGAGGATGTGAATAAAAGGGAACCATCGTACACTGCTGGTAGGAATGCAGACTGTTGTCGCACTGTGAAAAACAGTATGGAGTTTCCTCAAAAAATTAAAATGGAACTGCCTTTTGAACCAACAATCCAACTTCTGAGAATATATCCTAAGAATTCAGAAACACCAATCAGAAAAAATATATGCATGCCTATGTTCATGGCAGCATTAATTACAATAGCAAAGATCTGGAAACAGCCCAAGTGCCCATCAGTAGATGAGTGGGTAAAAAAGCTCTGGTACATCTACTCAATGAAATACTGAGTGGCTATAAAAACAAAAGTACTCTTACCCTTTGAAATAGCATGCATGGACCTCAACATTATTATGCTAAGCGAAATAAGCCAGTCAGAGAAAGACAAATATCACATGATCTCCCTAATATAAGACAAACGATGAACAAAATAAACTGAAAAACAAAATAGGACCAGCAGCATGGATACATGTAATAGATTGACCAATCTCAGAAGGAAGGGGGTAGGGGGCCTGGAAGACATTAACCAAATGCATATATATGTATATATGGAAAGCCCATGGACATAGACAAAAATGTGGTGATAGGGTGTGGCGAGGGGGCTGTTTGGAGGGGAGCAAAGGGGAAAATGAGGGACATCTGTAATATTGTGAAAAAAATTTTAAAGGAAGAAATTGCATCATTAATTACTAGTTTTCCTAAACAAGAACCAGCAGTCTGATATAAATAATTGGCCCTGAAGCAGATGTAGTCTTTCACTACCTACTCTGATTACCAACCAGGTGTGCTCTTTTTATGATGTGGAGTGCACCTTAACCAAGGATAACAACCAACCTGGCAAGTTTGAACTTACAGACATACCACTTGAACTCTGTGATGTCCCTCAGATACACTAAAGCCCCAGTTTTTCCATCTGTTAAATAGGTTTAATAATAATACCTACATCTGGGAAAGATGGGTCTTTCCTTGGGTTCCACACTTTAGAGCCCTCACATATCATATGTACATACAAAATGCATTTATTAGAGAAAATGTAGACAGCCCTGTCACTTGGTAATTAGTGCTCAGTACAAAGGGTCCCCTCAAACATCCACTCTCATAATTAACATTATTTAGGCCCAGGAAACATACCTCCATAGTTTTGGCCTGTATCCTGTAGAACTAAACGGTATCTGAATGCAATAAAAGTTTGTGGTCTGCACTGTGGTGGTTTTGTGTGTGTGATATAAATGGCAATGGCAATTTCAATGTTGTTCCTGTGGATAAGTACCGGAAAAGAGAACAAGATTACTAACCGTTTGATCAAGGAAGACAGTGAACAAATGGTCCAAGAAGTTAAGAAGTACAACGCTGAAGAGAAGAAGCAGTGGGACAAGGTATCTTCCAAAAATTCACTTAAACTCTTTGCAATCAACATAAAGGCAATTGCCGAAGATGAAAAACTTCAGTTACGCTCAAGGGTAAACAGAAGATTCCTGACAACTGTAATGAAATCATCACCTGGCTTGATAAAAATCAGAGAAGGGAGAATTTTATTATCAGCAGAAAGAACTGGAGAAAGTCTGCAGCCCTATGATTCCCAAGCTGTCTCGGAGTACAGGAGGTAAGCCAGGGGAATGCCTGGGGCTTTCCTAGTGATGGAACTCCTCTCCCCGGTGGTTCCCTTCTGGGCCCAGTGTGAAGAGCTTGATTAAGGCAACCTGAACAAGCATTTAGTTCTTGTTCCATGCAAAACATTGAAAAATTCAAAGTGTAGTTAATTCCATGAAAATTTTAAGGCTGAGCTGCTATAATAAATAATTGACAATACTTGAATGTGGAACAAGTAAATGGAAATAATCTTGTACTTTCTAGGCACTGCAGTGTAAAGGCACAATGCAATGTCTTAAACTATATTTGAAATTGGCACACACACACACACACACACACACACACACAAAACCACCACAGTTCAGACTACAAACTTTTATTGCATTCAGATACCGTTTAGTTCTACAGGATACAGGCCAAAACTATGGAGGTATGTTTCCTGGGCCTAAATAATGTTAATTATGAGAGTGGATGTTTGAGGGGGCCCTTTGTACTGAGCACTAACTACCAAGTGACAGTGCTGTCTACATTTTCTTTAATAAATTCATTTTGTAAGTACATATGATATGTGAGGGCTCTAAAGTGTGGAACCCAAGGAAAGACCCATCTTTCCCAGATGTAGGTATTATTATTAAACCTATTTAACAGATGAAAAAACTCGGGCTTTACTGTATCAGTCAGCATAAATGTAGGAAATTGAATATGCTCTAGAGTTCAAGCAGAACAGGATTCAATACACAAATTCTGAGTTCACAAAGTGATAAGAAGACCTAGGGCAGTGGTCGACAAACTCATTAATCAACAGAGCCAAATATCAACAGTACAACGATTGAAATTTCTTTTGAGAGCCAAGTTTTTTAAACTTAAACGATATAAGTAGGTACATTGTTATTAACTTAATTAGGGTACTCCTAAGGCTTAGGAAGAGCCACGCTCAAAGGGCCAAAGAGCTGCATGTGGCTCAGGAGGCACAGTTTGCCAACCATGGATAGGGCAAGGAGATAGAAAGCTACATTCTCCATTACAACAGAAAAGGAGAACTTACAGATGGATGAAATTGGGCTTTGTTTGGGGAGAGTGGGGACAGGTATGCAGATCTGGTGTATAGGAAATGAATGTTTCCATTCAATGGCTTCTTTTGGTCAATAAAATGAGGCAGCTGAGAAGACTAGCAGTGAGAAAGGAGGATTGAGAAGAATGAAAGGGTATCAAAGTGCATGGTTCACTGAACCTTACATACAACCTTTCAAAATGAATTGCTGATGTTAATCATTAATTTATAGTAAACAATATACCTAGTTATATGCTCTTTTGTTCTTGACCATTACCAAGATACATGTCTGATTATCAGTTTCATATTCCAGAAATAATAAAAAGCATTCATAATATTCCTTTGTGAAGCTTAGAATTTGTTTCCACTCTGCATATGTCACACATAAGTTCCCATCCCAAGTCCAAAGTTCACCGTCTCATGAAGCTCCTCTCTTTTCAGCACCACTATACATCCTTCCTCTAACCAAGCCCACCTCCAGCTTTCAGCTCTGAGCTCCTGAGAGAAAAGTCTCTAACCAGAGCTACCACAGATCAGGAGAAACCCAGCCCCACAGCAAAGCAAAGGTAAGTCTGGAGTCCCTGCCTGTGAAGGGAGTCACTCTCAAAATGAGAGGAGGAGGCAGTTTGAAGAAAGACCAAGTTAGTGTTCTGTAAAAGGTTCTCCTGCACAGAGGTGGTGTGGATGGAGAGAGCTGTGCTTCTTGATGGGATAGGGGGATGAGAGAGGTCATGAGGAGGGAAAGGGATAGCAGGTAGAACAGCATAGGTTAGGGTATATTAATTATGAAAATTAAAAGGGGAGGGGGCCTGTTTGCCAAGATACTGAGGTGGGAAGTGCTTCCCAGCTGTTTGCATTCTGTTGCTTAATCCATGACACCTAGGTCAGTGGTCTTCAAAATAAAGTGTACATACACATGAGGGTGTGAAAAGACTCTGCAAGCTACTCAGATAGGTGTAGTGTGAACAAGATGAATGTTCGTACCCTCAAGCCCCGTATGGGCTTTTAAAAAACTGCTTGGAGAGGCTTATTTCCCATTCCATCTCTCAGTTTTCTTTTACTTTACAAAGCAAGGGGTCACCTTCCCTCCTCTCCGCATTCCATTTTTCTCTTTTCCTTTCTTTCCTTCTCTTTCTGAATAATCCAGTCTCAAATTGTTTGGGTAAGACAGAACAAAGCCAACATCTGTGCTGGCTGTGCAGTGGGGACAGGATGTAGAAGGGGAATTGAGGTGGCACACAACAAGGGGTCAGAGCCCAAGCAGTGAATGGATAGCAACCCATGGAGGCAGCCTGACATGGGGAGATAAACGTTCATGGGGGGAGAGAGTTCTTGGATGAGTGTCAGAGCCAGAGCACAGTGAGAAATGTAGGACAAGCCAGAGCCCAAACAAGGTAAGGAGACATCCATGTTGAGGGAGTGCCCAGCATAGCGTTGGAGAGGGTTGAGGGGGGCATTCATGTAGAAGAAAGGGTAGAAATAGGTGAGAAATTGGTCTCACACAGAGAAGATGAGATATATATGCTAGTATATCAAGAGCCAGGATTGTCACTTTCAGATAAGTAAGTTACAAATACAAAAGGGTGAGTGGGTACTAAAATGAAATCACTAGCTGGTGATTTCAGTGTAGCCTGAGGAAGTAGCCAGGTTGGACCAAGTGAAGTCCCTAAAGAAATTTACAAGAACATCTGACAGATTGAGCAAAGTATTATTGGCAGCTGGTAAAGTACTCTAAATCCCTGTAGAAAATAAGACCCCCTAACTAGAGCTGGGGTGCTGCCACTCTCAGTAGTCTGAGAGACCCTCTAACTGCTACATCATCTTCCAACTCCTCCTGAGACTTTATAGAAACACTAGAGGCCTGGTGCATGATTTTGTGCACAGGTGGGGTCCAGCTGGCCTGCCCTGGTAAGGGCCGATCGGGGCCAGGCTGGCGGGGGAGAGGGGGAGAGGACGCAGGAGGTTGGCCAGCCAGCCCTGCCCCTGATCAGTGTAGAGGGGCCGACTGGGGGTGTGGCTGGCCAGTGGAGGTTGGGGGAGGGGGGCTGATAGGGTCCCTAATCAGGCTGGTTGGCTGCCGTAGTGGGCATCATAGCGACCAGTTGTCTGGTAGTTCTGGTCATTCCATCATTCTGGTCGCTTGCCATATATATATATGACTTTTTCCTGCTTTTCTTTTTTCAAAAACATCATGTGTTGTGTGGAAGAAATACAAAATAACTATTGTAAAAGTTGTATTCGGCATTTTAATCTTGCAGTGAGTTTCTATGAAAGTATTTGATTCAAAAATTAGCTATGTGAAGAGCTTTGCACTAACACCCTGGAACTCTTTGCTAAGATCCTCCCCACCTTTCTCTATCAGCTCTCTCAACAGCTTCTTAGGTCTCTGTATCCTTTCCACAGTTTCCCCTCTATGCCATTAGTAGGAAGCAGCCTCTGTTCTAGAGTATGCAGCAGATAAGTTTCTTTACCCTAAATGAGATAGTTGCCATGAAATTTTGTCCCTTACCTGTTATCTTCTACACTTTCATGAGATTTGGAAATAGGCCCTCACTTAGTTGAAGGCACCATGTACCAGTACAGATGCCAGTAGGATTTCATGCTCCATCCTTAAGCATGTCTTATAACAATTTTCCCACCACTTGAGTGCTTCAGATGGCTCTGCAAGATGAGCAGCAAATGGGAAGAGCAACTTCTGTCTAACTCTGTTTGGTGAGAGCAACTACACACTCTGCTTGATCAACTGCCTAGATTTAGTCTTCAGTCCACTGCACTGAATGCTGCTGCCCATCAGGAAACGGACCCCATAGAGCAACAGGAAGAGTTCAAAATGCAGTGCTCAAGGAGCCCAAATGTGGCTCCACCTGTGGTGGATTGGAGGAACAAAGAGGCCAGGCAGGGGTTCCTGGTGGAGCTTAAAGAGCAACACCCAAACTCTGTCCTCACTTATATCAGACGCTTTTTGTCAATCTGCAGTTGATATGTGCAAATTAACTGCAAAGGGCTTATCTTAACATTGCATGCACATTCTAGAAGGTAAAACTCCTTATTTTGAAACACTGGATGAAAGACTTGAATTGGATTTTAAATCCATTAAATTTGTAAGTCAAAGAAAACAGTATTTGTGTTCTTCAAATGCAATTTAAAAGAATTGCCCTTGCCTGTGTGGCTCAGTTGGTTGGATGTCATCCTGTGCACTGGCAGGTTGCTGGTTCGATTCCAGGTTGGGGCACATGCCCAGGTTGTAGGCTCGGTAGGGGGAAGACAATAAATGTTTCTCTTGCACATGGATGTTTCTTTCTCTCTTTGTCTCTCCCTAAAAATCAATAAAAATATTTTTAAAAAATAAAAGAATGGACATGAAAAAGATTTTAAAATTTGTATTTAAGAAAATACAAATTTAGTTATGCAACTAAAATATCTCACCAACAGTGACTATGAAGAAATTGGAGACATCATTAATAATTATAATTGAATATTGATAATTATCTGTAGTTATTTCAAGAATATAATCAGAAATCCAAAAGCTGTACTTATTCAAAATAATGAATACTTTTCAAAATGTTTTAATGTGGCTAACACACCTTTGAAATAAGCCATACCACTCTCAAGAGAACACATTATCTTGGTAGCTATCCTGCAATCCACTCCCCACCTTGCTTTCTTCCACCTCCATGAATCTTCCTTACTGTCCCGCCTCCTTAGTTTCAAGTGCATAAAAGAAACTGAAAACTGTTATTCTAAGGATGATTTGAAATCTTTCTCCCTGATGAAGCATACTTCATCAGTTTGGCTCAAATTAACTCATATAAAAAAATTTTAATGATGATGTGTCTTGGTGTGGTCCTCTTTGGATTCCTTTTGTTTGGGGTTCTCTGCGCTTCCTGGACTTGTAAGTCTATTTCTTTCACCAGGTAGGGGGAGTTTTCTGTCTTTATTTCTTCAAATAGGTTTTCAATATCTTGCTCTCTCTCTTCTTCTGGCACCCCTATAATTCTGATGTTGGTATGCTTGAAGCTGTCCCAGAGGCTCCTTACACTATCTTCATATTTTTGGATTCTTTTTTTCATTTTGCTTTTCCAGTTGGGTGTTTTTTGCTTCTTTGTATTTCAAATCTTTGACTTGATTCTTGGGATCCTCTGGTCTGCTGTTGGGAGTCTGTATAATATTATTTATTTCAGTCAGTGTATGCTTAATTTCTAGTTGGTTCTTTATCACAACATCGAGGGTCTCACTAGATTTCTTGAGGGTCTCATTGAGTTTATTGGCGGTTTCTAGAAAATTATTGAAAGACCTTAAAAGTGTGGTTTTGAACTCTATATCCAGTAGTTTGCTTTCCTCCATTTCTGTCATTTGTGTCCTGTTTCTTTGTCTCGGCATTTTTTTATGCTTCGCTGTGTCGATAGAGTGGCTTTCTGTGCTAAGTGTCCTATAGGGCCCAGTGGCTCAGCCTCCCCAATTACCTGAGGTAGACACTCTTGATGCACCCCCTTGTGGGCTTTGTGCACAGTCTTGTTGTAGTTAAGCCTTGATTGTTGTGGGTAACACTGGGAGGATTTGACCTCCAGGCCAATTGGCTGTGAGAATCAGCTGTACCTAAGGTGGGAGAACTTCTGTGCTGAAGACACCCTTATGGAACAAGACTTGCTTCAGTGGGGCTTTGGTGCTCACTGAGTTTGCCCCCTGAGTGTGTCCCTTATGGATCTGAGTTGTAATTGGATGGTCCCACTCTGACCACTGGGTACACTGGCTCTTGGATCTAAGGAGGTGCTAATCTAGCCTCTGCCTGAGGCTACCCAGCAGAAGCCAGCTGTAAAGCAATGCAAGTTGCCTTGGGGCCTTGGGGCAGCTGCAGTTTGTTAAGTAATTTTCAGATTACAAAGGGCCAGGCCTTTCATATGCAAAAGCCTCCGTGCACGGCTTGGGCGGGGCAGGGTCCCAGGGGATCAACAGGGTGGGCAGAGCGAGCAGTATGGCTGCTCTCAGTCCTGCCTTCAGAGGGAAAGCTGCCCTCGAGTTCTGACCGATGCCAGATAGTCCCATTTCTCCCGTATGAAGAGAGAATCTTAAAAGCAGCAAGAGAAAGAAAGTCAGTTACCTACAAGGGAGTACCCATAAGACTGTCAGCTGATTTCTCAACAGAAACTTTGCAGGCTAGAAGGGAGTGGCAAGAAATATTCGAAGTGAAGAATACCAAGAACCTACAACCAAGATTACTTTATCCAGCAAAGCTATCATTCAGAAGTGAAGGTCAGATAAAGAGCTTCACAGACAAGAAAAAGCTAAAGGAGTTCATCACCACCAAACTAGTATTATATGAAATGCTGAAAGGTATCCTTTAAGAAGAGGAAGAAGAAAATACACATCTATCAACAAGTGAATCTAAAATCAAGTGAATAAATAATCTGATGAGCAGAATGAACTGGTGATTATAATAGAATCAGGGACATAGAAAGGGAATGGACTGACTATTCTTGGGGGGGAAAGGGGTGTGGGGGATGCAGGAAAAGACTGGAAAAAAATCGTACACCTATGGATGAGGACAGTGGGTGGGGAGTGAGGGCGGAGGGTGGGGTGGGAACTGGGTGGAGGGGAGTTATGGGGGAAAAAGAGGAACAAATGTAATAATCTGAACAATAAAGATTTAATTAAAAAAATTTAAAAAGCTATATTTATTAAAGCAAATTTAAAAATTATAAAAACAAGTTTTTGAGAAGCAAATGGCAGCCAAATAGATAGATGTGTCCTGTGCCTTCTCTTGGAGCAGATAGAAGAAACAACTTGCCGAAACCGGTTTGGCTCAGTGGATAGAGCGTCGACCTGCGGACTGAAAGGTCCCGGGTTCGATTCTGGTCAAGGGCATGTACCTGGGTTGGGGGCACAACCCCAGTAGGAGATGTGCAGGAGGCAGCTGATCGATGTTTCTCTCTCATTGATGTTTCTAACTCTCTCTATCTCTCCCCTTCCTCTCTGTAAAAAATCAATAAAATATATTTAAAAAAAAAAAAAGAAACAACTAAATCAAATATCACCTTCCCAGAATTGATGAATTAGACAAGGCTGGTGAAAAAAATCTGAGCCAGAAAGGACATAGGACATATGGTTTATTTGTTTGTTTTGGGGGGTTCTCTCTCTCTCTCTCTCTCTCTCTCTCTCTCTCTCTCTCATTGGCTGCTGGGGGGGGCATCATAGCGACCAGTTGTTCTGGTAGTTCTGGTCATTCCGTCATTCCGGTTGCTTGTTATTCATATATATATGAAAGCCATCATTCAAAATTGAAGGTGAAATTAGGAGCTTCACAGACCAAAAAAAAAATAAGGTCAAGAGAGTTTATTACCACCAAGCCAGCAATGCAAGAAATGCTAAAAGGACTGCTGTAAAAAGAAGTAATAGAAAGGGCAGCAGGAACACAGGCATAAAGAATGAAAATGGCAACAAACAAGTACCTAGCAATAATAACCTTCAACCTTCAATGGAATAAATGCCTCAGTCAAAAGATATAGGGTAACTTAATGGAAAATAAAATATGACTCACATATTTTCTGTCTACAAGAGACCCACCTGAGAACAAAGGACTCACATAGACTGATAGTGAAGGGATGGGGAAAATTTTTTTCAGGCAAATGGAAATGAAAAAAAAAAAAAGCTGAGGTAGCAATACTTACATCTGACAAAATAGACCTCAAAGTAAATGCCATAACAAAAGATAAGGAGGGCCACTTCATAATACTAAAGGGAGCACTTCAACAAGAGGACCTAACTCTGGTAAACACATATGCACCCAAAACAGGTGCACCCAAATACATAAAAAAAACTTCTGGAAGATAACAAGGGAGACATCAATAGCAATATAATCATAGTAGGGGACTTTAATACCCCATGGACATCACTGGATAAATCCTCTAGACAAAAAAAATCAACAAAGAAACAACAATCCTAAATGACTCACTAGATCAGATGGAATTAATTGACGTTTTCAGAATATTTCACCTTAAAGCTACAGAATATACATTCTTCTCAAGTGCACACAGGACATTTTCAAAGATAGACCACATATTGGGACACAGGCAAAGTCTCTTTAAGAAGATAGAAATCATATCAAGCATCTTCTCAGATCATAATGGCATAAAATTAGAAATCAACAATAAAAACAATGAAAAAAATCAAGCACTTGGAGGATAAATAGCATGCTATTAAACAATGTTTGGATTGCCAAAGAGATCAAAGGAGAAATAAAAAGCATCCTGGAAACAATTGATAATGAAAACACAACAATCCAAAAATCTATGGGACAGTGAAAGCAGTCCATAGCTCTATAGGACTACCTCAAAAAAACAGGAAAAAATGGTAATAAATTATCTAACCCTGCAACTTAAAGAATTAGAAAGAGAGCAACAAGAAAATCCCAGAGTAAGCAGAAGGAATGAAATAATAAAGATCAGAGCAGAAGTACACGACATACAGATCAAAAATAATAATAATAACAATAATAATACAAAAGATCAATAAAACCAAGAACTGGTTCTTGGAAAGGATAAACAAGATTTATGAACCTCTAGCCAAGCTCACCAAGATGCAAAGAGTGAGGACTCAAATAAACAAAATCAGAAATGAAAGTGGCGAAGTAACAACTGACCCCACAGACATACAAAGGATTGTAAAAAAAAAAAAATACTAGGAACAACTCTACTCCAACAAACTGGACAACCGAGACAAAATGAATATATTCCTAGAAAAATACAAGCATCCAAAACTCAATCAGCAAGAATAAAAAAAAAAACATGACTAGGCCAATAACTACCAATGAAATTGAAGCAGTAATCAAAATACTTCCAGCAAACAAAAGCCCTGATCTGGACGGCTTCACAGGGGAATTTTACCAAACATTCAAAGAAGAACTAAAACCTATCCTCCTCAGACTATTCCAAAAAATTCAAGAGGAGGGCACACTTCCAAGCTCTTTCTATGAAGCCAGCATTACCCTAATCCCGTGTTCGGCAAACTGTGGCTTGCGAGCCACATGCGGCACTTTGGCCCTTTGAGTGTGGCTCTTCCACAAAATACCACAAAATACCACATGCGGGCATGCACGTACAGTGTGATTGAAACATCGTGGCCCATGCACAGAAGTAGGTATTTTATGGAAGAGCCACACTCAAGGGGCCAAAGAGCCGCATGTGCCTTGAGAGCCGCAGTTTGCCAAGCCACAGTTTGCCGCACTGCCCTAATCCCACAACCAAGTAAGGACACTACAAAAGAGAGTTACAGGCCAATATCTCTAATGAACATAAATGCTAAAATCCTCAACAAAATTCCAGCAAATTGGATCCAGCATTACATTAGAAAGATCATACACATAACCAAGTGGGACTTATTCCGGGAATGCAAGGATGGTACAATATTCACAAATCAATAAACGTTATAGATCACATATACAAATTGAGAGACAAAAAGCACATAATCATATCAATTGATGCAGAAAAGGCATTTGACAAAATCCAACACCCTTCCCTAATAAAAACTCTCAGCAAAGTGGAAATAGAGGGATCACACCTCAACATAATAAAAGCCATATATGACAAACCTATAGCCAACATCATACTCAATGGGCAAAAACTAAAATCATTTCTGCTAAGAACAGGAACAAGACAGGGATGCCCCCTTTTACCACTCCTGTTTGACATAGTACTGGAAGTGCCAGCCATAGCAATCAGACAAGAAGAAAAAATAAAAGGCTTCCAAATTGGAAAAGAAGAAGAAGTAAAACTGTCATTTTTTGCAGGTGACATGCTATGGTACATAGAAAACCCTGAAAACTCCATCAAAAAACTACTAGACTTAATAAATGAATTCGGTAATGTAGCAGAATACAAAATTAAAACCCAGAAATCTATGCCTTTTTAATATACTAATGATGAGCTCACAGAAAGAGAAACTAAAAAAAAAAATCCCATTTACCATTGCACCAAAAAAATTAAGATACCTAGGAATAAACCTAACTAAAGACCTGTACTCGGAAAACTACAGAACATTGTAAAAAGAGATAGAGGAAGACATACACAAATGGAAGTATATACCATGTTCATGGATTGGTAGAATCAACATCATTTAAATGTCCATACTACCCAAAGCAATCTATAGATTCAATGCAATACCTATTAAAGTACCAACGGCATATTTTTCTCAGACCTAGAACAAACTCTCCAAAAATTCACATGGAATAAATAATTCTCCCCTTTAGCTGCAGCAATCCTGAAAAAGAAGAACAAAGTTGGAGGAATCACAATACCAGGTATCACAAGTGGCTATATTACAAAGCCACTGTTCTCAAAACTGCCTGTTTCTGGCACAAGAACAGACATATAAATCAATGGAACAGAACAGAGAACACAAAAGTTGACCCTAGCCATTATGCTCAATTAATATTTGACAAAGGAGGCAAGAGCATACAATGGAGTCAAGACAGTCTCTTCAATAAATGGTGTTGGAAAAATTGGACAGATAGATGCAAGAAAATTAAACTAGACCACCAACTTACACCATACACAAAAACAAACTCAAAATAGATGAAAGACTTAAACGTAAGTCAGGAAACCATAAAAATATTAGAAGAATCCATAGGCAGCAAAATAGCAGACATCTCTCACAGCTATATCTTTACCCATACAGCTCCTCAGACAATAGAAACTAAGGAGAGAATAAACAAATGGGACTACATCAAAACAAAAAGCTTCTGCACAGCAAAAGAAACCATCAACAAAACAATAAGAAAGCCCTCTGCATGGGAGAATATATTTGCCAATGTTCTATCTGACAAGGGTTTAATCTCCAAAATTTATAGGGAACTCATACAACTTAACAAAAGGAAGAAAAACAACCCAATCAAAAAATGGGGCACAAGATGGCAGCGCACAGCGGGGTGGAGGCAATACCTGGGCTCGCCTGAGGGTCCCCTTTCCAGCTCCCGCTCTGGGCGAGGAGTGCGGACCGGAGGACAGGGGCCGGGTGGGACAGGGCACCTGCGAGGCGGGACCACAAGCCCACGGCCGGCCCCAACCTCAGGGACGAGGTCGCTGCTGCCAGATCTGCAACGCCAAGCCAGGCTCCTCCGCCAGCTCACCTCCGCCAGGAGATGCCCGGCCTCTTCCCTCCCCGACAGCCCGCCGTCCACACCGGGCCTCCCGGACCCCGTTCCCCGCACTGAGACCCTCACCCCCAACCCTTCTTCCGCAGACTCTCGATTCTTGCCTGGAGATTCTTGCCCGGAGTTAACACTTTTCCTTCCCTTCCAGGTTAACCCCTGACCCCTCCCTCCCCTCACCCGGTAGCTGGGATGTGTTGGCC
>NW_005871915.1:137307-155594 GCF_000147115.1 Myotis lucifugus
ACGACGGAGAGGAATGATTTTGTTGTTGCTTTGAAAGCAACACTAGTGGGCTTTTATTGAATCAGAGAATAAAACCTTGTCCTGTAGGTCACCGGGGTACGTTGCTTCCTTCAGAATGAACTAAGCCTGCCAATCTCCCTGTTTTCTCCTGGGTAACCTAATAAGTGTTGGACCTGAACTTCCTGCTAGTGTCCTCCCTCCTGGCCTCCGTGGCCTGGCTGCTGGCCTTCATCTACAACCTGCCCCACACTGTGCTGACCAGCCTGGTGCACCTGGGCCGCGGAGTCTTGCTGTCACTGCTGGCCTTGATGGAATCTCTGATGCGGTTCACTTTCGGGGGCGCTCAGGCCCTGTGAACCCTGCTGTGCAGCTGCTGCTCTGGCCTGGAGAGCCTGAAGCTCCTGGGGCACCTGGCCGCGCACGGGGCCTTGAGGAGCCGGAACATCCTGCACCAGGGCATTCTCAATGTGGTCTCCAGTGGCCATGCTCTGCTGCACCAGGACTGTGACGTCCGTGCCATTGCCATGAGCCTGGTGGCCTACGTGATCAACAGCCTGGTCAACATCTGCCTCATTAGCACTCAGAACCTTTTCTCCCTGTTGCTGGCCCTATGGGATGCAGTGATGGGTCCACTGTGGAGGATGACGGACATTATGGAGGCCTTCAAGGCTTACATTTCCAGCAGTGCTGTGGCCATGGCCATCCTCCTCTGGACCCCATGCCAGCTAGCAATGGAGCTCCTGGCCTCGGCTGCCCACCTCGTGGCCAGCTTTGTGCTTGTCAATCTCACTGGCCTGGTGCTGTTGGCTTGCGGGCTGGCGGTGACGGTGACCGTGCTGCACCCAGACCTCATCATGAGGCTGGCCACCCAGGCCCTCAGTCAGCTCCATGCCCGGCCATCCTACCACAGGCTTCGAGAGGATGTTACACGGCTGTCTCGCCTCGCACTGGGCTTGGAGGCTTGGCGCCGAGTCTGGAGCCGAAGCCTGCAGCTGGCAAGCTGGCTAAACTCGGGAGGGGTACCTGGGGCTCCCCAGGGTGGCCCTAGTAGGGTGCCTGCAGCCAGGGCCTCACAACAGGACACTCTTCCTGAAGCAGGGCCCAGATCAGAGACAGAAGAGGAAGAAGGTAGAATGGTCAGAGTGACTGCTGCCTGGGGCAGGGAGAGGCTCAATGAGGAGCCCCTAGTCAATCAAGACCCATGGAAGTTGCTGAAGGAGCAAGAGGAGTGGAAGAAGTGCGTCATCTGCCAGGACCAGAGCAAGACAGTGCTGCTGCTGCCCTGTCGGCACCTGTGCCTCTGCCAGGCCTGCAATGAAATCCTGATGCGCCACCCTGATGTCTACCACCCCAACTACCCGCTCTGCCGCCAGGGCATTCGGAGGACCCTCAACGTCTACCTCTGAGAACTTCCTCCCTTCCTGCCCTCCTCCAGCTTCACGTGCTACATTAACACCTGACCTCTGGGTCCTGGCCTGAATCAACTTTTGTTTAAATATATAAAATAAATATCAAAAATATAAGTCTTTGTTTTACTATGGTTGCAAATATCAAAAAATTTCTATATGTGACACGGCACCAGAGTTAAGTTAGGGTTTTTCAAAATGCTGACACGCCGAGCTCAAAAGGTTCGCCCTCACTGGTCTAGGACATTGAGATGGGACACCCTGGAAGACAGTGACTTGGGTGGGGGCAGGATAGCAGCTTCTGTTTCCCAGTGGGTCCCTGCAATGCTGAGGGAGGCGTGTCACTGTCACGCCCTGAGACTGTTTGTTGTGGCCTCCCCTCCAGATGCCAGCCTCTGGGGCTCCTCTGCTTCTGTTTTTTTTTTTTTTGGTTGGAGATTTACAGGTCCTCTCCCTAGCTTCTGTAGCCACAACACATCAGTGTTATTTGGGTATTTTGGCAACTCAAGGGCCTTGGGATATTCTTGAACCTTTGCTTTTAGCCAGAACTCCTGTGCCGGGAAGGTCTTTGGGGTGGTTTTGCAGATGCTCTTAGAGCTACTACTTTTGCTTGCCATGATCTTCTGAAGCTCCCTCCCAACCTCGTCCAACAGCTGGGGTCAGAAGTTTATCCGTGTGTACGTGTGTGTGTGTGTGTGTGTGTGTGTGTGTGTTTGTATACCTGCACCTGGCCTTGGGAACATGAACCCTCGCATCCCAGCTCCACTGGGAGCCTCCAGAGAGAGAACCAGATTTCTATTCCTTCCTTTCATTCCCCACATCACAAATGGGACTGCATCAAAATAAAAAAGCTTCTGCACACACAAAAAAACAAAACCCATAAAAAAAAACAACAAGAAAGCCAGCTGCATGGGAGAACATATTTGGCAATGTTATCTCTAATAAGGGTTTAATCTCCAAAATTTATAGGGAAATCATACAACTTAACAAAAGGAAGATAAACAATCTAATAAAAAAATGGGCAAAGGACTTAAATTAGGCACTTTCAAAAGAGGACATATAGAAGGCCAAGAGACATTTGAAAACACACTCAAAGTCACTAATCATCTGAGATATGCAAATTAAAATGACAATGAGATACCATCTCACACCTGTCAGAATGGCTATCATCAACAAATCAACAAACGACAAGTGCTGGCTAGGATGTGGAGAAAAAGGAACCCACTGCTGATGGGAATGCAGACTGGTGCAGTCACTGTGGAAAACAGTATAGCATTTCCTCAAAAAATTAAAAATGGAACTCCCATTTGACCCAATAATCTCACTTCTAGGAAATATATCCTAAGAAATCAGAAACAACAATCAGAAAGGATATATGCACCCCTATGTTCAGAGCAGCACAATTTACAATAGCTGAGATTTGGAAACAGCCTAAGTGCCCATCAGCAGATGAGTGGATTAAAAAACAGTGGTACATCTACACAATGGAATATTATGCTTCTGTAAAAAAAAAAAAAAAAAAGAACTCTTACCATTTGCAACAGCATGGGTGGACCTGGAAAGCATTTTGCTAAGTCAAATAAGCCAGTTGGAGAAAGATAAATATCACATGATCTCACTCATATGTGCAATATAATGAACAACATAAACTGATGAACAAAAATAGATACAGAGACATAGAAGCATTGACAGACTGTCCAACCTATGAGGGAAGTCAGAGGAGTTTGGGTGGGGAGGGGGGAGTAAGAGAACAACCAAAGGATCTGTATGCATGCATATAATCATAAACCATGGACATAGATATTAGGGGGGTGAGGGCATGGGCAGGAGGCTGGGAACTGCCAGGGAGAGGTCAATGGGGGGGAAGCTTTTTAGAGATATTCTTTCTACACTTATATTTAACATATCTACACTAATAAAAGACAAACATGCAAATTGACTGTACCTTTGCTATGCCTTATGCCATGCCCACCAGCCAATCAGAGTAACTATATGCAAATTAACCCAACCAAGATGGCAGCCAGCAGCCACAGAACTGAAGCAAGCAGGAGGCTTGGTTGCTCCAATGATGGAGGAAGCCAACTTCCTGCCTGCTGCGGCCAGCTCTGAGCTCCACTCAAAGCAACAAAGTTTCAATGATAGAAGGTAAATAAACCCCAGATACCTGCTTTCAGCTGGCCGTGGCCACAGAGCTGGAGTGAACAGGAGGCTTCCCTCCCACCCACCCTGGCTGGCTCTGAGCTCCTCTCAAGGCTACAAAGTTTCAATTATAGAAGGTAAATAAATCCCAGAATGAAAAAAAAGGAGAGGCTGGGAGCTTCTGTTGTTGGAGGCTTGGCCAGACTGAAAACAGCACTCAGCCCCTCACCGAGACTGGCCAGGCACCCCACTGGGGACCTCCCCACCCTAAAGGGGGTGTGGCCAGCCTGAAAACAGCCATCAGCCCCTCACCCAGGCTGGCCAAAGCTCCATGGGGTGAGGGTCCCCACTGTGTGGGGGGGCTTAACCAGCCTGCAAACAACCATCAGCCCCTCACCCAGGCTGGTCAGACACCCCAGTGGGGATGCCCACCCTGAAGGGGATGTGATCAGCCTGCAAACACCCATAAGCCCCTCACCCAGGCTGGCCAGGCACCCAAGCGGGACCCTTGCCCTGATCCAGGACACCCTTCAGGGAAAACCAGCCGGCCCCCACCTGGGCACCAGGCCTCTATCCTATATAATAAAAGGATAATATGCAAACTTACCCTAATAGCAGAAAGACTGGGAATGACTGGTCACTATGACACACACTGACCACCAGGGGCAGATGCTCAATGCAGGAGCTGCCCCTTGGTGGTCAGTGTGCTCTCATAGGGTGGAGCTCTGCTCAGCCACAAGCCAGGCTGATGGCTGCCAGTACAGCAGTGGTGGTGGGAGCCTCTCCCGCCTCCTCAGCAGTGCTAAGAATGTCTGACTGCAGCTTAGACCGGCTCCACGCTGGCAAGTGGACATCCCCCAAGAGCTCCTAGGCTGCCAGAGTGATGTCTGATTGCCAGCTTAGGCCCAATCCCCTGGGGAGTGGGCCTAAGCCAGCAGGTGGTCATCCCCTAAGTGGTTCTAGACTGCAAAAGGGCACAGGCCAGGCTGAGGGACACCTTCCTGAGTGCACAAATTTTTGTGTTCTAGGCCTCTAGTTTCTTTATAATATATGTTTTTATTGGTCTAGAGAGAGAGAGAGAGAGAGAGAGAGAGAGAGAGAGAGATCCAAGGGAGAGAAACATCAATTGGCTGCCTCCTACTTGCCCCTCTGGTGATTGAGCCTGCAAACCAGGCATATGTCCTGAGCAGGAATTGAACCAGCAACCTTTCAGTGCATGTGATGATACCTATCCAACTGAGTCACACTGGCCGGGCACATATTTCTTAATAAATTCTATTTCTTTATTCTTATAATTATATAATATAGAGAAAATAATTTTTCCCATGAAGCCAATATAGCCTAATTTTCTTTCAGTTTAGTACATTGTACCCCAAAATATCATTATTTTCTCTGTGTGCCATGTCATTTAAAAGGTTGAGAAGTGCTGCCTAGTCCATGGAGAGGTAATATATGCTCCATCTCTGTGGTGCTCCCATGGTCCTTCAGACCCTGCAAAATTATATACCACATGCCTCTACCAGCTCAGGATCCATTACCCCACATACAAAGTGTATTACCTCCACCTAAAGAAAGCATGACTTTGGGAATACCTTCCTCCCATTCTTTGAGCCAGCTCTGAGTAGACTATCTTGAGCAGCAAGATTTCTGAGCTCTAGGCCTTGGGCAGCAAACTTCACAGCCAGGCCCACCAAATTCCAGGATTTAGTGGTAGTTGATGCATGTTCCAACCTTTCCTCACTACTGCTACTAGAATGGGGTATCATAAGACTGCCTTGGCCAGGCAGGGGAGGTATTGGGGTGGAAAATGATAGAAGCCACCTAGTTTTTCTGTTGGTCCAAGGAAGAGGGACCCCTTACCTCCTGGTCCCTATAGAAGCAGGGTCCTGCCACTGGGTCACCAGACATTATGTACATTTGGGAGTTAGTCATTAGCATGTAGAAGGTAGTCAGAGCCATGAGTGCCCTGTAAATTCCTGAAAATCAAAAGTCCCAAACTTGTAGGAAAAAAAGCAAGAATCTTACTCTGCTCCTCACCTTACTCCCATAGATGAGATGTTCCCCTTCCCTGTCCAAGAGACAGGTTCCTGAGTTCATTTCTCTCTCTGCCCCTTGACTTACGTCTCAGAGATCTCTTTTTCCTCTCCCCTCATTACAGTGTTTCCCTCCTTTTCCAATGAGTCATCAGCACAAAGCCTTGGGATCACCCTGCCTCAGTGACCTGAGGAGGCAGCGAGTCTCTCCAATTTATCATGGCATCCTCATCTCACTCCACCTCTCCTTCCAGATGCTCATATTGGATGCAGGTAGGAATCCTTATATGTGTCTCTGATTCACTGTTACATAAGGGGAAGGAAAAGAAAAAGAGAGGGAAGATGGAAGCAAAAGTTTGACAAAAATACAAATGTTATAAGATCCTGGAAAAGTAAAAAAGATAACTTTATTCCATTTACTAAGTACCCGGAAGTGTACTAGGCATTTTACTTGTATCTCCTGGTCCAAGCCTGTGTGTGTGTGTGTGTGTGTGTGTGTGTGTGTGTGTGTGTACACCTAAGTATAAATGTGCATGTGGTGGGATAAAGATTGAGAGAAAATGAAAGTGCCCATATGGTAAGCATAAGTTCTTAGAGCCTCAAGATAATGTAGAATAATATTGGCAAAAATTAGCTTGTATGCCCCAATTTTCTCATCCCATGCTCATGGCAAACATTATTAATGATTCTCAAATATCTTTTCCAATGAGCTGCATCAGATTCTTTCTCAACACAGTTATCCAACTCTCCATCCAGAACCATCAGAGTTCCTATGTGATCCCTCCGTTCTATGGACAAGGTCAGCACCTGACCTGAAGGGATTAACATGTCTATTATCCATCTCCTGCCATCACATTCCTCAGATCCCTCCCCACAGGGTGAGTTAAGTGAGGAGCCTAGGGCCCAAATTTTAAAGAGCCACTTGCTCTCAGGATTGTGTGGACCCCAAGTGAGTGTGTCCTCAAAGTTTTTGCCCTAAGTTGTTTGCTTGTCTCATTTTAGCCAGCCTAGACCTCCTATGTCTAATATCTTCTGCATCCTCCTAGCTCTGTGTGTATGTTCAGCTCAGAAAAGATCCCCATGACCCAGCAACTATCCACTTTCAGATCTTGTCCCCAAGAGTTGGTTATGAGGAAATAGCCAAATGTATATGCAGTCGATCCCACTTCATCTGCCCAAATCCTGTCCCAACCCACCCTGACTCCATCTCTGTTCTATTTTTAGGAGCATTCCAAGTCCAGGGGCCCCATGAACCTTTGGTGGCCATCCTGGGTGGTGAAGCTGAGCTGCCCTGCTTCTTCTTGCCTCCTCAAAATGTTAAAAATATGGAAATAAGCTGGACCAGATCCCTACCCTCCCATGTGGTGCACCTGTATGAGGATGGGAGAGACAAGCCTGAGGAAGCCATGGAGGAGTATTTAGGGAGGACAGAGCTTGTGAAAAATGTCATGCCTAAGGGGATCGTGGTGCTGAGAATCCTCAATGTCCAACCCTCTGACAATGGGCAGTATCGCTGTGCATTCAAAAATGGCTCCTTCTACAGTGATGCAGTGATTGAGCTGAAAGTGGCAGGTAATGGCCCACATTTATTGCCCTGACACCCCAAAGGAGTGAGTTTATTCTGGGATGGGCTGCTTCCTCTGATCCAATTTTTCTGGGAAATATAAACAAGTCATAGGAGAAAGGGAGATGGACATTACTTCTATTCACCCCATTACCCCATATATCCTGCTTGGGGCTAAGTAAAAGATAGTAAAGTCACTCACAGTGGGAGTCAAGCAATAGGCAGGGGCCATTTGTACTGGATTGTGTTGGATTCCTCTCTAGCCCAGGAGTCTAGGTTTCATTTTCTGTTGCCAAGATTTCCTTAGAGCCTCAGGTCCCTGTTCTGAGGTCTAGGAGGCAGCAAAAACTCTTGAGAAGCAGGGGAGGGATGTGTGTGCAGGAAAATGAGCTTAGGACCTGACTCTTCCTCTTCCCAGCTCTTGGCTCACATCCTCAGTTCCATGTGGAAGTCACTAAATCCCGACAACTCCGATTAGAGTGCAAGTCAGAGGGCTGGTTCCCTCAGCCAAAGGTCCAGTGGAGGGACTCTGAGGAGACAGAAATTCCAGCTGAGTTTGAGACTCACACCCAGGACAAAGGCGGCTTATTCCATGTAACAACAGCACTGCTCCTCAGAGAAGCTTCTCAGAAGAATCTGACATGTTCCATCTGGAACCCAGTTCTGAATCAGAAAAAGGAAGAACAATTGTTCACAACAGGTCAGTTTTATCTCTCCCCTCACTGTGGCCACAAAATGGGCTTGATGCTCACACTCCATGGTGGTGGCAGCTATAAGCACATAAGCTTGGTTCTGCTCTCTTCATCACACCAACACCAGTCTTGCTTATAGGACCCAACTTCCCTCCTGTTTTTTTTTTCTACCTTCTCCCATCCTTTCCTGACAATTTTCCAGTCTTTACCTATTTAACCTCTCCATGGAATAGGACCTTCTTATCTTAGTCCATTCAGGCTGGTATAACAAAGTACCACAGGTGGGATGGCTTATAAACAACAAAAATTTATTTCTCACAGTTCTGGAGTCTGGATGTTCAATATCAGGGCGTCAGCACAGTCAGGTTCTGGTAAAAAGCCCTCTTCCAGGTTGTGATAGCCAACCTTTCCATGTGTCTTCACATGGTAGAAGGGATAGGGAACATGAGGGGGTTGCAAGGTGGTCTCTTTTATAAGGACACTAATCCCATTCATGAGCTCAGGACCCATATTGGGCATTGGGATTCAACATATGAATTTTGAGGGGACATAAACATGCAAACCATAGCACTCTTCACCAAAAAACACTTTCAGACTTTCTCCTTCCTAGCCCTCTAATAGGCCAATCTCTTGTGCTTCTTATTTTATGTTTCTCCTCAGCCTTTTTTCTTAAAACCTTACCCAAGGATATGATACATTTATTGAATTTTAGAGAGACAGAGAGAGAAACATCAATATGAATGAGAAACATCAATTAGTTGCCATCCATACACACCCAACCCAAGTTTGAACCCGCAACCTAGGTATGTGACCTGACTGGGAACCAAACCCACAACCCTTTGGTGTACTGGACAAAGCTCCAACCAACTGTGCCACCCGGCCCGGGCTCCCCTAAACCTTGCTGTATTCTCCTTCTATCTAGATGACCTATTGAAAAAATACTATGAGCCTAGATGCAGATCAAATTCCTGCTGACATGCAGTTATGACTGTGATATATATATATTCAGTTCTTTCTTGATCTCTGCTAGATCCTGTTGTCACATTTTTCTTAAATTTTTGTATTTCTGCTTTGTTATATTCCTTCGAAGAGGCTACTATTCATTAATAGGTTTTAAATTTATGGCACATCTTTGGCTATAATATTTATTCATTCTATGGCTGAATTTTTCTAGTAAATCATGATTATCTTTTTCCATGTGTAATCCTTCTACTGTTGCCAGTCTTATTGTTTTATTCACTATAGCATGCACTGTATTTTCCTGGACCACCTATTTCCACAAGTTTCTTAAGTCAGAGAGGCTAATATAGTCTTCCAGAATAGCTTAGATAACTTTACTAGATAATGTTTTCGCATGATATTAAAGAGATATGAATTTGTTTCTGCCTTAATTCTGTGTTTTAGGCACTTTTTCTCAACATCAGCTTCTCTGAGTTAATATTGCACCTGCTGACTGAAGAGTAAGTAGAAGTTGTCCAGTAAGGCCCAGTTGGTGTGCCTCAGTATTTGAGCACGAACCTATGAGCCAGGAGGTCACGATTTCATTAGGTTGTGGGCTCCATCCCCAGTGGAGGGTGTGCAGGAAATAGCCAATCAATGACTCTCATCATTGATTTTTCTATCTCTCCCTGTCCCTTCCTCTCTGAAATCAATAAAAATATTTTTTAAAGAAATTGTCCAATAAGCATGGTTAAGGGAAAGGCAACAAGTGTTCCAGGAATAGGGACAGTACAGAGACCCCCTTCATTTCAATCACCTACTGCCAGTGTCAGACCGTGAGCTTGATCTGAAAGTGAATATGTTTCAGTTCTAAAACATTAAACCCCAATATCTCACTGTTTAACACAATTTAACTTCAAATTCTTCCAACTTATACTTTATCTCTTTTTACATAGGATTGTCAGCCACATAGAGACCTCCAGTCCCTTGATTCTTTCATGCTGTCCCAGGCTACCAGCTTCAACCTTGAATAAACCCCATGGGTTACCTCCCTGACCTACTCTTTACTCAACACTCTCAATTGTGTTGCATATTATTACATTGATACTCTTCCATGGAAGAAATGAATTTATTTGGTTACTTTTATTTTTATTTTCTGAACACGTAAGCTGAGTAAGATAATATTTGAACGGAGGCTTGAACTTACTAATTAGCCATACTTTGAAAGGGAAATGGAAATAGATGGAGGATCCACAATGTATTCCTCTTAGAGGGAACATGACTGGGGATTCGCTGAGCAGGAAGTGAATGTGGGAACAACTATCTTCAGGGAAACTGATAGTGGGACATCTGTATTTCAGTTGCTGAGCCCGACAGTACAACAATCATCATAATGGGTATCGTCTTGGCACTTCTGGTACTGCTGACTTGCATCACCACTGGGCTTTATTTAAACAACTGTCTCAAAAACCGGCACAAAACCAGGTAAAGGGTTTTTTGTTTTTTGTTGTTGTGTTTTTCAGTATACAATCATCCCTTCTCAGAGGTATCTGTCCTTCACCTTTCTGCTTAGGAACAAGACCAAAATCAGCAAAGGCTCTGCTCTGAGGAAGTCACATCAATGAGCCTCTATTATCTCAACCATAAAATATGGAAAATAAACTTCATTTATAGAACTTCTGGGTGGATTAAAAGATATATATTTACATAAAGCATCCTTGCTTTATACCAATACAAAGTCATTAAATGAAAGCAATTATTATCATCATCATCTTTATTATTAATGTTGTAGGATAAGGAGGAGGAAGATAGAAAAGGGTGGAAAAGTGATGGAAAGACCAAATATTCGATACACTAAATATGCATGAGGCATATGAAGCATTCCTTTATGAAGTCTTAAATTGACCACCGATAAGTAATACTCATTTTGGAATCATATGTCTCTTCCCCAGGAAATAAGGGTACCTCTGGCTAATCTGGCTCAGTTGGTTGAGCATGGTCCCATGCACTGAGATGTCATTGGTTCAATTTCAGGTCTGGGCATATGCCCAAGCTGGAGGCTCAATCCCTAGTAAGGGGCATGTAGGAGGCAGCTAATTCATGGATCTTTCTCATTGATGTCTCTCTCTCTTCCTCCTTCTCCCTGCCTCTCTCTCGCTCTAAAATCAATAAAACCATATTTACAAAAACTAAGTGTGAAATTTATAGCTGTTCCTTAGGCCAACAAAGAGCTACAACTACGCTAGGTATACTTGCTCCACAAGTATGTGTGTTGGCCCCAGATAACACATTACAGAGCCCCCTGTTCAAGATCACTTTAGTCTTTAAAACCACACATCAGAAAAAAGGATTGATGAGGCAGAGAAAAACAGGACATATGAACACTGCTCAATACAGGATTTGCATGGTGTGCTTGCAGACTCTCTTGGTGTGTTAATCTACCTCATCTCTTTCCCTTGACTTCTTGCTTTATTTTAAATTGACTAAATAAACTCTGTGTGTTTTTAAATGTTTTTATTAATTTCCAAAAGAGGATGGGAGAGGGAAAGAGAGAGAAACGTCAATCAGAGAGAAACATCTGCCTCCTACATGCCCCCCACTAGGATCGAGCCTGCAACCCGGCCATATGGCCTGACCAGGAATGGAACCATGACCATTGAGTGGTCAATGCTCAACCACTTAGCCACATCAGCCTGGATAAACTCTGTGTTTTGAGCTTCTTAATTTGGCATAGAATTTTTAAAACATTTTCTTATTACTCTTTTAATGTCTAAAGGCTCTGGAGTGAATCCTCTCATGCTGATACTAGAATTTTGTGTGTTTTATCTTTCTTCCTTGATCAATCCATCTAGAAATTTATCTATTTTATTCATCTTTTCAAAGAACTATCTTTGATTTCATTGAATTTTTTTGTCTGCTGATAATCTTTCATTGACTTTTGCTCTTAGTTTACTTATATTCTTCCTCCTTTGTTTTTTATTTGCTCTTCTTTTGCTAGTTTCTCAAGGTAGAAGCTACTTAAGTGATTTTTTAACATTTTTTCATAATATAAGCATTTAAACATTTAATACTATAAATTTCTCTCTAGAAGGGTATTATGCTAAGTGAAACAAGTCAGACAGGGAATGACAAATACCATAAGATTTCACTTATATGTGGAATCTAAAGAACAAAATAAATGAACAAGCAAAATAAAAACAGACTCATGATATAGAGAACAATCTGATGATTGCCAGATGGGAAGGGGGTTGGATGGTTGGATGAAATAGATGAAGGGATTAAGAAGTACACATTGTTGGCTACAAAATAGCCACAGGAATGTAAAGTACAGCATAGGGAATATAGTCAATAATATTGTAATAACTATATATGATGTCAGATGAGTATACTATTTACATAACTTAAGTTATATAAATATCTAACCAATATTCTGTGCACCTGAAACTAATCTAAATTGATAAAAGGGTAATATGCTAATTAGACTGGATAGACCGGACATCTTCCAGACATCTTTCCAGACAAAGCCATGGTGGTGGGCTGAGACAGAGGCGGTTAGGGGCAATCAGGCCGGCAGGGGAGAGTGGTTAGGGGCAATCAGACTGGCAGACAGAGGCAGGTAGGGGTGATCAGGCAGGCAGGCTGAGGCAGTTAGGGGTGATCAGACAGGCAGGCAGATGGGTCAGAAGTGATCAAGCAGGCAGGCAGGTGAGTGGTTAGGAACCAGTGTTCCCAGATTGTGAGAGGGATGTCTGACTGCGGGATTGGGCCTAAACCAGCAGTCAGACATCCCCCAAGGGGTCCCAAATTGGAGAGGGTGTAGGCCAGGCTGAGGGACCCCTTCCCCCTTCATGAATTTCATGCACCAGGCCTCTAGTCTATATATATAAAAAGCTAAGCCACTGGCCTACCAACTGGCCAGCCAGTAGATATGATGCACTCTGACCACCAGGGAGCAGGCACTCAATGCAGGAGCTGCCCAGTGACAGCAACTTTACAGAGTGCCCTCTGACACTCTGGGACCCCTTGGGAGATGTTGGACTGCCAGTTTTGGCCTGATCCCTGAAGGCCAGGCCAAGGGGCCTCCCCTGCCAGAGGGACCCCACTCACTTTGCAGATGCCCTTCGAGCCCCAGCGCCACCCCAGGTGCAACCAGCCAGGGAGGGGCTGTGGAAGGTTGGCGGCAGGGCATGTCTGGCCCATCTCTCCCAGTCCCACCCCACTGGCCACCTTCTAATTAATTTCCTTTCAATGTGCACGAATCCATGCACTGGGCCTCTAGTATAAAATAATATTGAATGACAAAAAAATACTTTAACATTGGGGCTATCGGAACCTTCCATTTTAGATGAGTTTGTGAACAAATTAGACTATTTCACAAGGATTGACCAATTCTTCTCCCCAATATCCACATTTCCATTTAAAAATTTATCATTAAAAAATCTTGAAACCTAATTAAAAATAAAATGTACTATTTATACATTTTATTCTATCATTAAAAATATCTTTGAGCCTTAGCTGGTTTGGCTCAGTGGATAGAGCGTTGGCCTATGGACTAAAGCAGTGGTTCTCAACCTGTGGGTCGCAACCCCTTTGGCGGTCGAACGACCCTTTCACAGGGGTCGCCTAAGACCATCCTGCATATCAGATATTTACATTATGATTTATAACAGTAGCAACATTACAGTTATGAAGTAGCAACGAAAATAATTTTATGGTTGGGTCACAACATGAGGAACTGTATTTAAAGGACCAGAAGGTTGAGAACCACTGGACTAAAGGGTCACCGGTTCGATTCCAGTCAAGGGCACATGCTCCCGTTGCAGGCTCAATCCCCAGTAGGGGGTGTCCAGGAGGCAACCAATCAATGATTTTCTCTCATCATTGATGCTTCTATCCTTCTCTTCTTCTTCCTTCCTCTCTGAAATCAATAAAAAATAGTTTTTTAAAAAACTGCTCCTCTTCCAGTTATATATATAATCTTTGAACCTAATTCAAAATAAGGTGAATAAATTGTACAAATGAAATTTCCTCCAGAGACTGCTTTACATGTATCTCATGAATTTTAATGCATCGTATTTTTATTATTCAGTTCAAACATTTTCTAATTTTCCTTGCTATTTCTTCTTTGATTCATTGGTTATTTATAAATGTGTTAATTTCTAGATATTTAAGAATATTCAAGATAATTCTAGTTTAATGCCATTATGGTCAAAGAACACGATTTTCTATTATTTTAATCCTTTTAAGTCTACTGAGACTTATTTTCTTGCCCAGCATGTGGTCTATCTTAGTGCCAGGGTTCTTGTCCCAGCATCAAGAAGGGTTCAGGAATCTGGAGAAGGCTGTGCATAGATGTTAAATAATAGGAGTCCAGAGACTAATAAAGAGTCCTGGGACGAAGTATAATCTTGAAAGGCATTGGGAGTCAGAGGAGCTTAGGTAAAGGAGCTAAGTTCTAAGATCTTAAGTATAAGGCCTTAGGTTCTCCTCATCCCCAGGACCCCATGCTTTTTATTAACACAGCTTGTCCTGAAGCGAGGCAGAGATATACACTTCAAAAGGTACGCAGAAACATTGTCAGAATGGGGGAATTAGCCTACGGCTGTTCGGGTGTTTGGCCAGTAGGAGGCAATAACATGTAGATTAAGATGCCCTTTAACTGTCTGGAAGCCAAGAATCAATTTAATGTATCCTATTCAGGTTTGGGGAAATGCCTTCAGCCATTCCCAGATGCAGCCCTGCTGTCATGCTGGAATTGGTCTCCAGCATCTTAGTAAATGTATTATGTGTACTTTTAAAGAATTTATATCTTATTGTTCGGTGGCATGTTCTGTAATATCCATTAGGTCAAATTGGTTGATGGTATTATTGAAGCCTTCAAATTTCCTGTTGTTTTCTGTCTACTTTTTTTCAGCAATTACTAAGAAAGGAGTGTTGGAATTTTAAAGTATAGTTGTGCACTCGTGTATTTCTCCTTTTCAGTTTTTTCAGTGATATCAAAAATATTATTGAAATAATATCAAAAATATTATTTCAAAATTGATTAACGATTTAGTTTACATCATTTTTGCATCAAGACTTCAAAATTTAGTATGCATTTATACTTATACTAGAGGCCCAGTGCACAAAATTGTGCAGGTAGGGTCCCTAGGCCTAGCCTCCTGCAATCAGGGCCATCTTCTGCCCATTTGCCAGTCCCCAGGCAGAACACTGCCTCTGCCACTGGACTGTCAAGCTGTTGGGATCACCAGCTCATCCCCGGCTGCTCAGAGGCTCAGGCCTGCAGGAAAGTGGGTGCCGGTGACTTCACCTCCATGTGCGTGCAACAGGCCGGCTGCTGATAGAACGTGCTGCCCGCTTGGGGCTACTCATGTGGGAACCACCGCCACTACTGCTGGGCTTGAGGCACTGATGGAGGCTGTGGGGCACACCCACGACCTACCCTCCCCGACGTGAGCAGCCCTGAGCAGGCAGCACATTCCATCAGTGGCCGGCCGGGTGCATGCACGTGGAGGTGAAGTTGCCGGTGCCCATTTTCCTGCAGGCCTGAGCCCTTGAGCAGCCGGGGATGAGCTGGTGATTCCAACGGCCTAATAGCCAGTCTGGTCCTCCTGCCACCCACCCCAATTCCCCCATTCACCATCACTGATCCATCAGAGCCTGCGAGGCAGGGAGAGGGACCAAGAGGTCAGCCATTCAGCCCACTTGCCAGATCCCAGTTCCTCCCTGCCCCCACTTGTGGGCCGGGGAAGTGGGGGAGAGGGAGGGACCGCGAGGTGGTCAATGCCACCTCATGGCAACTGGTCAAGCGGTTGTTTCGGTCGTGACGCTATGGCCTCTGGTCTTTTATTATATAGGATATGTATATCTCAATTTACACAGTAAATATTTTTCAGAAATAATTGACTTGTATTTAGATTTCATAAAATTTATAGTTGAAAAATTAGATTCACATACCCAAGTTATTGTAAGCATACTTGACAGATTTTCATACTTGGAGTATCCATTCTTATTATAGGTAGATGATAGATGATAGATAGATAGGTAGATAGATAGATAGATAGATAGATATAGAGATAGATATAGAAATAGATATAGATATATACTTTTTAATTTAATTAATTTGGTGTGACATTGGTTCACAAAACCATACAGGTTTCAAGTGTACAACTCAATAAAACATCATCTGCACACTGCATCATGTACCTATCGCCCCAAGCAAAGTGCCTTTCTATCCCCATTTCCCACCACTTTGCCCACCTCCATGGAGGTGAAGTTGCTGGTGCCCATTTTCCTGCAGGCCCGAGCCCCTGAGCAGCCGGGAATGAGCTGGTGATTCCAACGGCCTAATAGCCAGCCCAGTCCTCCCACCACCCACCCACCCCAATTCCCTTATTCACCATCACTGATCCATCAGAGCCTGCAAGGCAGGGAGAGGGACCAAGAGGTCAGCCATTCAGCCCACTTGCCAGTTCCCAGTTCCTCCCTGCCCTATCATCACACTGTTGTCTGTGACATGTATATGTTATTTTCTTAATCCCTCACCTTCTTTCATCCAACCCCCCAATACCTCTCCCCTCTGATAGATGTCAGTCTCTTCCATGTATCCATCCTATGTTTCCATTTTGTTCATGAATTTATTTTGTTCATTAGATTCCACATATAAGTGAGATCATATGGTATTTGTCCTTCTCTAACTGGCTTATTTCACGTACCATAATACTTTGTACATCCAGCCATACTATCACAAAAGTTATAAATTTCTCCTTTCTTTACAGCCAAGTAGTATTATATTGTGTAAAAGTACCATAGCTTTTATTTTTATTTTTTAAAAATATATTTTATTGATTTTTCACAGAGAGGAAGTGAAAGGGATAGAGAGTTAGAAATATCGGTGAGAGAGAAACATCAATCAGCCGCCTCCTGCACGCCCCCCACTGGGGATGTGCCCGCAACCAAGTTACATGCCCCCAACCAGAACCGAACCCGGAACCCTTCAATCCGCAGGCCGACACTCTATCCACTGAGCCAAACCAGCCAAGGCCCATAGCTTTTATTAATCCACTCATCTACTGATGGGTACTTGGGCTGTTTCCATGTCTTGGCTATTGTAAATAATGCTGCAATGAACATAGGGGTGCATATGTTCCTTTCAAACTTGTGTTTTGAGTTTCTTTGGATATATTCCCAGAAGTGACATTGTTGGATCAAAGGCAGTCCCATGTTTAATATTTTGAGGAAATGGAGTATCCATTTTTAAATTTAAATTAATTGAAATTAAATAAAAATTTAAAGTGTAGTCCTCAATTGCACTAGCCATGTTCAGATGCTCACTAGCCACATGTGGCTAGTAGCTACTGTATTGGACAGCACAGGTTTAGGCCATTGATATAGTTATATTTGTCTGAATTTTTAATTGTTTATTCCAGGAGAGCACATCTAATCACAGTTACTTCATTCTAGCTGAAGTCTGTCTATTACTCTCTTTCTACAGATGAGAATTTTCCTTTATCTTCTATGACCCTGTTAAAGATCCGCCTGCCCTTAGAGCCCTGGGCTGGGAGAGGCAGGGTGTCAGGGGTCCTGAGTGTCCAGGCACCAGTCCCACGACTAGGGTGAACTAAGACACAAAATTGGAGGGAGACACAATCTCAAATTGTAAAAATGTTGCCCCTGTTCCTACATGACACTGAGAGTAAATGCCTCCTTAAATTGTGCATTCTGGGCGCTCCACTTGCCTACACTAGTCCCAGCTCTGCCTTGCACATTCTTGCTAAGTATGCCAAGAAGCAATGCCCAGAATTCTCTTTACTTGGATAATTTTCAAGGTTGAGTTTGCAGTAAGCAACCCTGAGAAATAAAATAATTTCTTCTCTGAACAAAGAATAAACTTGTTTCCTCTTGTTACAAAAGATGGAAATTCCTGGGTGCCGCCTCAGCCACCTACACCGCCACTGCCATCACCGAAGCCCCCGACAACGAGGTTGCTGCCACCAAAGCAGCAGGGGATACGGCCGCCATCATGGAAGCCACCACCACTGAAAGGGCTGCTATTGCAGAAGCCACCATAGCCACTGCCACCACCACCGCCACCGCCACTGCCACTGCCACAGCCACTACCACTGCCACCAACACAGCTGCCAAAGTTATGGTCAACTAGGCCTGTGGTCGGCAAACTGCGGCTCGTGAGCCACATGTGGCTCTTTGGCCCCTTGAGTGTAGCTCTTCCACAAAATACCACATGCGAGCATGCACGTACAGTGCAATTGAAACTTTGTGGCCCATGCGCAGAAGTCGGTTTTCTGCAGATCTGCTCGTAGCTCCTGCTGGGTAGCCTCAGGCAGAGGCTAAATTAGCACCTCCTTAGATCCAAGAGCCAGTATACCCAGTGGTCAGAGTGGGACCATCCAATTACAACTCCTCAGATCCATAAGTGACACACTCAGGGGGAAGACTCAGTGAGCACCAAAGCCCCACTGAAGCAAGTCTTGCCTCATAAGGGTGTCTTCAGCAA
>NW_005871915.1:155890-157641 GCF_000147115.1 Myotis lucifugus
GAAAAGGCTGCTTATTGCAGGAAGCCCCCCATAGCCCCTGCCACCCTCCCACCGCCCCCGCCACTTCCACTTGCACCAAGCCACTTCCACTGCCACCCAACACAAGCTGCCAACGTTTATGGTCAACTAGGCCTGTGGTCCGGCAAACTGCGGCTCGTGAGCCACATGTGGCTCTTTGGCCCCTTGAGTGTGGCTCTTCCACAAAATACCACATGCGAGCACGCACGTACAGTGCAATTGAAACTTTGTGGCCCATGCGCAGAAGTCGGTTTTCTGCAGATCTGCTCGTAGCTCCTGCTGGGTAGCCTCAGGCAGAGGCTAAATTAGCACCTCCATAGATCCAAGAGCCAGTATACCCAGTGGTCAGAGTGGGACCATCCAATTACAACTCCTCAGATCCATAAGTGACACACTCAGGGGGAAGACTCAGTGAGCACCAAAGCCCCACTGAAGCAAGTCTTGCCTCATAAGGGTGTCTTCAGCACAGAAGTTCTTCCACCGTAGACACAGCTGATTCTTACAGCCAATTGGCCTGGAGGTCAATTCCTCCCAGTGATACCTACAACAATCAAGGCTTAACTACAGCAAGACTGTGCACAAAGCTCACAAAGAGGTGTACCAAGAGTGTCCACCTCAGGTAATTGGGGAGGCTGAGCCACTGGGCCCTATAGGACACCTAGCACACAAAGCCACTCTACCAACACAGGGAAGCATAAAAAATGCGGAGACAAAGAAACAGGTCACAAATGACAGAAATGGAGGAAAGCAAATGACTGGATATAGAGTTCAAAACCACACTTTTAAGGTTTTTCAAGAACTTTCTAGAAACCGCCGATAAATTTAGTAAGACCCTCAAAAAGACTGGTGAGACCGGCGATAAATGTAGTGAGACCCTCAAGAAATCTAGTGAGACCCTCGAGGTTATGAAAAAGGACCAACTAGAAATTAAGCATACACTGACTGAAATAAAGGATATTATGCAGAGTTCCAACAGCAGACTAGAGGATCGCAAGAATCAAGTCAAAGATTTGAAATACGAAGAAGCAAAAAACACCCAACCGGAAAAGCAAAATGAAAAAAGAATCCAAAAATATGAAGACAGTGTAAGGAGCCTCTGGGACAGCTTCAAGCGTACCAACATCCGAATTATAGGGGTGCCAGAAGAAGAGAAAGAGCAAGATATTGGAAACCTATTTGAAGAAATAATGACAGAAAACTTCCCCTACCTGGTGAAAGAAATAGACTTACAAGTCCAGGAAGCACAGAGAACCCCAAACAAAAGGAATCCAAAGAGGACCACACCAAGACACATCATAATTAAAATGCCAAGAGCAAAAGACAAAGAGAATCCTAAAAGCAGCAAGAGAAAGACAGTCAGTTACCTACAAGGGAGTACCCATATGACTGTCAGCTGATTTCTCAACAGAAACTATGCAGGCCAGAAGGGAGTGGCAAGAAATATTCAAAGTGAATAATGCCAAGAACCTACAACCAAGATTACTTTATCCAGCAAAGCTATCATTCAGAATTGAAGGTCAGATGAAGAGATTCACAGATAAGAAAAAGCTAAAGGAGTTCATCACCACCAAACCAGTATTATATGAAATGCTGAAAGGTATCCTTTAAGAAGAGGAGGAAGAAGAAAAAGGTAAAGATACAAATTATGAACAACAAATACACATCTATCAACAAGTGAATCTAAAAATCAAGTGAATAAATAATCTGATGAACAGAATAAACTGGTGATTATA